>NW_010416632.1:0-7401 GCF_000710305.1 Buceros rhinoceros silvestris | reverse complement strand
CCCACCCCCTTCCTCTCCCTTCTGGCCAGCTACTTTTGGGAGGGACAGGAATAGTCACAAACTTGAAGTATATGAGTTCATCTCCTTAGAACCCCAGGGAAGATAAAAGGCAGTTTACTTCTGAAGAAGAGAGTGGGAGATCTCATCTTATGAGACAAGATGGTTTCGTTCTTGGATTTTAAATGAAATTCCTCCTCATTCAGGAGGAATGCTTGTGATTGTAATAATTGTCTCTGTTGACAGCACATATTTTTGAAGTTACGGTTGAGCACAGAGGAAGATGTCTGCTTTTACAGGGACAACTCTGAAAGGTTCCTTCTTGCCTGACTCACAAGTCACTAGGCAGACAAAGATTTATACAGGCTTCGCGCTGTCTCCTCCATATGATGTTCTTGTGTATGAAGTAAATCAAGAAAGACCAAAGTGGGCATTCACTACTCCTGAGATTCTCTCTTTATAAATGCTCAGGGTTTTCGGTTTTGCTTAAAAATAGATATAGCTAGAATACATAAAATATCTAGCTAGAACAAATGTCTCACAAAAGGGCTCTGTCTTAAAGGAAGAAATGGGGCACTCCGCACTTCACTCTAGATCTTGGTTTTGATCTAGCTGCTAGTGTACTTCGCAATTCTGTACCTGGTTTGGGGCTGGAACTGTGATAGAGAGGCAAAGTTTAGGAAAATGTGACTGACAAAGATGAGAAAGTGTAGTCTTTGTAAAGGCTTTTTCTGTGTTTGAGGAAAGCAGGCAATATACTAGCGCAGGGTTACAAAGATGAACTTGTTTCATGTGGCTTTAATCAAATCTGGGATGTCTGGAATTAAGGGTCACCACCCTGCAGGGCACCTTGAGAAGAATTGCTGTTTCAAATAAGGCTATTGCTGACATGAATGTGGACTGAAAGTTATGCTTTGTTAGAAACCAGGCGTAACAACCAAACTAAACAAAACCAGAAAGAAAACCCACGTATCAACAGAATATCTCAATTTGTATTTTGCAGTAATTTATAGCCCATTAAAGAAGGAAGATCGTTTCATTGTCCAAGAAAACAAGAAGTTTAACTTGTTCAAGCCCATCTAACATATCATACACTAATGGTTCCCAACAGGTCTGTAGCCAAGCCTTACTTGAAAAAATTGGCAAGATTTGTTCTCTATTATATCCACTTCACCCTGCTCCCAGAGCTGGCTGCAGTGCCCTCCTTGCCTCTGCTGACTGCAGCAACAGCACTGAGCTTGGGCTGCTAAAGCTGATTCTGCCTGACTGAATGTGTCCGAGCGGCTCCTGTATCCCTCCATTGTGCTCCCCAGTACTCCCAGTTGCCAGGCTGCAATACAGGGGCGGATGAACCAACCTTACACTGAAGTGCATGGCCTGACACCCCGTGGGGCTCCATGGTGCACCTGGCTTTGTAATAAGCTGGACCCCCTCTGCAGAGCCACAGCTCACCAGGTGCCATGAACTTCCACTGGGAACAAGTAATTTTAGGTGGCTGATGGGTCATGGTGCATCGCTGTCGTTGCATTCTAACAGGGAGTAGGTAACAGTTAATCAAAACTGCATCTTCAGTGGTACGAGAAACATGTAAGAGGTATGCCAAGGGTCTGCAGGGCATGGATCAGAAGTTAAAGCTACCACTGTTCCTATCACGGCTGCTGGGTGGCAGCAATATTAATTTTTTTTTTAAAAAAGAGATTAAGATATCAGAACTCCCCAAATTCATGGTTTTGGTCTGGATTTTGCATTCAATTTCATCTTCTGAAATTGAAAAAAAAAAAAAAAAGTCAGTCATGTTCAGCTCAATATGATCCAGTTTTACCAGCTCATGGGTAGCTGTTGCCCACTTGTTGCCTAGCTATCCCGAGCCCAAATAAACAAACCATTCAAGGTAGGCATAGTTCTGAGTGGTGGAAGGGCTAAAATGTTGTTCTGAAGCTTTAGATAAGCAGACAAAACCAGGTTCTGACACATACTGGGCTGTTTTAGCACAAAACTAGCCTTGCCTTTTGTCCAAAAATTATATCAAAATTGTGTTAGAATTGAAAAAATAAACTCATCCTCGGAAAAAAGCTCAAAGATAAGACTGGAATAACATATGACAGCCCTCTGTGTAATGCCTCCACCAAGCTCTATGGTGTTCAGTTACTCGTGAAAGAGGATTATTGGATTGTTCTGTGAGGGCAGGAGCAGCCTCCCTCACAGTGACCACAGGAGAACTAACAGCACAGCTTCCAGCAGGGCTTCAGAAAGACACTTCTGTGTGCTTCACCCCTTGCATCCTTCTGAGAGAGTTCTCACAGAGAACTGGAAGCCTGAAGTTGCCGGTTAGCTCTCTCGACACAAAAGATCTCAGGACAAAGGTAGAAGATCAGAAAAAGAGAGAAAGGAAAGCAAATGTCTGCATGTGGCCAAAAGGTAGTTACACATTTGGGTTCATTTGACTCCGAACCTCTAATAATTTAAAATTGAACATTTATATTTAAGTTCATGTAATGTGGGACACAGAGAAAATAGAAGGAAAATGGCAAACGTCCTTCCAGTGTCTCCATTTATGTACCGCTGTAAGGGAGCTCTCGTGCACACTGCTGAGCAAGCCCCAGCCACGCCTGGGTGTTTGCTCTTTGCTAGGAAAGACACTGCCACTCCAAACTGCGTTCACCGCCGTGTGCGGCACGGATGCTCTAGGTGTAGGAAAGCCAGTGCAGGGGATAGTATAGGCCTGACTCGTACCAAGTAGCGTAATGTTCTGGAGAAAAGCGTGTAAAATACTGCAGAGCACATCGGGGGGCTCTTGCTTTCCAAATGTAGCTGCACAGGAGGAATTGTACCTTTTTTTCCCCCAGAGCATTGAATACAGTCCAGCCCTTCCAAACTGCATGCGTCAGACATTTATGTTGTATGAGAATTTGAGACACTGTCTTGAAATTTATGGACATTACTATTTTGTGTACAAATGTAGTAAACCAGTGCTACTAGCAATTCTGTCAGGAAGGCGGCTGCCCATAGATTGCTGTCTTTAAGAGTCTGGAGGCCCTTTTCTGTCCTCCTTGTGGACAAGCAGTGTGGTAGTATCTGTGACTGCATTCCCACACTGCACGAGGAAGGAAGCTCATTGTCATTTTGGATCAGCTCACAGTTACATTATCGAACCCAAGCAAAGAAATCTAGGCAAAAAAACTTCCTAAATAGGACAAGATGGTTACATTGGTTAATGCTGCAGAATTTCATGTGCTGTCGATTGCCAGGATGTATTTTTGTTTTCACTTCTCCCTGCCAAGCCTAGTTAAATCCTGAAGCATACTGTAATTGGATATTGCTATTCACAAACATCTAAAGGTGATTTTCGCTGGGATCTGGCAACTGGCAACTTCGCTTCTATATTTCATATCAACGCTTTCAAAGATGGGTTTGGCTGGCGGTTGTTCGAATGCATAATACATAAACAAATTTCATTCAGTTTTTCATGCGTACACTGTACTGTTTTGTGACTAGAATGGTTAAGCAGTTTATGTACTGGGCCGTAAAAATGATTACATGGCTGTTCCTGATGCTGTTTTCATTTGGGGGTTATTTTTGGTCTGAGGTATATGAATGATATTAGGATTCTTCTAGAAAAGCCTTAAGCTTATTAAAAAACTAACAAACAAACCACCACAAAATCCCCAAACAAATTTGGCATATCTTCAAAGCTAGCTCAGCTGTACAGATGTATTCTTGTTGTGCACTCCAAATAGTTTTCTTAGACCCCCCACCCACTGGCTGAAGTAAACTTGCTCAGCTGCATAAATGAAAAGGAATGTCATACTGGGTATGTCTGCAGGCTTGTGAACCAAGTTTCATCTACTGTCGTTACCATTCACATCATCTTGTGCACACCGTATTTGTAGCAAAGCAGTTAATACATTTAAATTACTGTTCTTCCAAGTTCGATAATCCTCACAATCCCAGACAGAACTGGAATCTTCACCGCCTAACATGGCTTCCCAGTACCTTTACCCAGAACAGTTTCTTTCAAATATGCTGTTCGATTCTTTTCCTTAAAACACCTGACAGATGAAGGAATGAAAAATGTCAGGAAAGATTTGTACAGGCCAGTAAATGGGGGGAAGCACAATAGAGCTGTTTCACATGGTAGGAATTGCCAAATAGAGGACCCTAACATTACAGATATTTGATGTATGTGGAAGGGTAAAGGAAAAGGACCGAAAAGACAAGGGGACAGTAGAAGTAAGAGAACACCCAGTTTAGGAGGTAGCTTAGCCTAAGCAATGCAAGATGTCTGGAGACAGGTTTTTAGACAAAGATTATTTAGAAGCAGATTATTCAGGGGCAGAAATTTCATGCTTATGTCTCTGTATGCGGAAGGAAATCGGAGCAGTACATCGGAACAGCACGCTACAGGTGTCAGAGCCTGGAGCAGGGTAAGGTGAGAGAGTAGATGAGGCTCCGATTGCGAAATCTGGTCAGATCTGATCCACTTAGTATCTATCGCAGATGTGATGAAAGGCAGGTTGGCAGATAAAGAGCAGTAACTGAAAACCCACGGTCATCGATGTTTCCAGAAAAAGCTCTATCTGATTCATAAGTTTAGATGCTGGCCTGTAATGTTAAGCAAGACTATTCTGTGTGGACTCTTAAACCATCCCTACCTCTCATCAGCAATTTCTGTCTGCTGCAACAATCCCTGGAACCAGCTCTTCCACTGGAGCTCTTGGCATCATTCCATTGCCATGAATCAGTTCTGCTGATCACATCAGTATGAAAGCTAAGCACCTTTCTAAAGAGAGTTTGCTGGCACAGTCCTGGGCACAAGCTAAGAATTTGTTCCTGGCATCCAAATGCCTCAAAAATCTATATGTGCAAATTTTTACAGCCGTCTCACCCATATTGCGGAGGTCTGAAATGGGTCGAGATAGGAAGCTTGAACATTATTTCTGGCTCTTTGGGAGCACACAACTGGTCATACACTGTGATAACTAGTACCTGTTGTCACTCTGTTCTGTGTGTCAGGCTGGGTTCTTTCAGACGTAATTATTGCAGTTATAGAACAAAGTTTGAAACTAGCCATGTTTTCTCTTGCAGTTTTAATTTTAGATATCCTAAGGAGTGTGCTAAAAACTGCTTTTTTGCAGATGTGGCCGTATTTTGCACGTGCACTGTCAAAACTGGACTAGATTGCCATGTAGTATTTCAGCTCCTGGCAAGAATTAGGTATTTGTCAGCACCGCTGGTCCATAACCAAAAAAGGTATTACTTGGAGGTAAAAAAAAAAAAAAAAAAAGCTTTCAAACACTTTCAGTTTCTGCTTATGGTTGCAAAATCAAGCAAGAGAACATTTTTAATTGCAAGCATGGAAATTTTCCTCCAGCAGAATTAGCTGTCAGGTTTTCTTCCATAGCGACTGGCTTAAATCCCAGTGCTCAGGATGTTAATCTTTGTGTAGGAATTCCCATTTTAGAAAGGAACCTCTTTAAAAGCAAATTAGATTTGTTAATTTGAACTAGCGGAAGGATGCTCACCTATTTTCTGTCCTCGCACATACTGAAGTACATACTGAAAGCCTAGGACTCTTTTTATTGCTTTTCTAAACGGAAGCATTTAGGCCTCCAAAACACCCCAGGTTGGAGTTCTGCTGGTCCTCTGTGTAATTTCGTGTTGCTATGAGATGAGGCTGCTAAACAATGTATAGGGGAACTCAGAAAGCTGTAGAATGGAGCATCAAGAGGAAGAAGCAACAGGAAAGAGAATAGGGAAGAGGATTTCACTTTCAAATTGTACGTTTGACCTCTGTCGGTCATCTTCTTTGCACTGGGAAAAATATAAATGAAACCGCTGGCCTTTTGCAAACTTTGAGAACTCTGCTTTGCAAAACCTTGTCATTTGGACAAGGAAAGGAAAGGAGAACTCCACTGCAAATTCCAGAACAGTGTGAGGTAATGTTTGTTAGGGTCTATCTTTTCTTTGGAGTGTTTTTCTCCAAATACAAAATGTATGCTATGTCCTGCACAAACCTTTTTGAGCAGCTTGTTTCCTTCAGTTCTCTTCATTAACTTGGGTTTTGGTTTTTTGGTTTTCTTGGGTTTTTTTAAAGCAGAAAAATCATCATTCCAGAATCCACCCAAAAGCCAAGGTACTTTTCACCACCAGTGAGTACCCGTGTTGTCTCTGTAGGACACTGTCATATTCTCCTGAATACATAACCTAACCATCTCTTGCAGTGTATGACCTTCTCTTAACTCCTCTCGTTTATCGATACACCTTTTCACTGTGATTTTTCACTCAGACATAAATAGCTACAAAATTAATGGTCAAATGAAAGCAGTCTAAGCACTAGGAAAGCGTACTACAATGTTCAAAAAACCCACTTGTCTCAATGAGAAGCACTACTTTGGCACTTACACCCAGTTTCTTCCCGAGTCTCTGGCTTTAGTATGAAGTGCAATGCCTGTTGTAAGTTCAGAAGAGATGTTTACTTGCTGATGAATACCTACACCGCTGCTAAAGAAATTAAATCTACAGGAAATGCTCAGGATGCTTCCTTTTAAATAAGAAGATATCTCTCATTAAATCAATTAGTTTCCACTCAGAGAAAACATGATCCAGGGCATCTGAAGGTATTAATGCTGGGCTATTTCTACTCAATTAGGGTTATATCCTGGCCATTGGTTTCGTCAGGATGTTTTAAAAATCTGGAGTCATTCTTCTAAAACAGCCCTTGCCCTCTCTGCAGGTGTCAAGCAGGAGTCCTCAGCAGAAGAGGGAAGGAAGGTTTGCTCACAGTGCTGTTCTCTCATGCTGTTGCTTCTGTTTTTCTTTCATCCCCAACCAAGGCGGCAGCTCCTCAGTCCCTGCAGGCAGTTAGTGCTTTGCTGGGCCACTGCCTGCCATGGATCCTGCAAAATAACCAATGTCAGAGGGGCCAAGGTGGGCCAATGCCACGTTTGTAACCCAAAACATAATCACGTCCTGAGCACATTTGCAACTGTGCAATGCAGTGGCTCATGTCAGAGAGCACCAATAACTCAGTGTACCGCAAAGCGAATCTGCAAAGACTCCGATTTCTGCGTCCATTCCCATTCCTGATTTGGGGGGCCTGTTTATTTTAATAGCTCTCTTAGTTTGACTGATGCACTCTAATTGAATTCAACTGAATTATTTCTGTCTGCCGCCAGCCTTCTCCCTCCCGCAGCTCCCTGGCAACCAGGTCCAGGATAGGCCTGTAAAGGAAGCACAGACGCTCTTTTGCAGTCTTTCGAAATACCACTCTCCTTATATCAGGCAGAGAGCACTAGATAGCCAAGGAGGAGCCTCCTGTGCCTCCCGGCCTCCCATTCCCAGCAGCAGAACCCCTTCCCTGGGGGAATTATGGTAAAGGGCAATAATATAATTATTATAATAATA
>NW_010416631.1:23460-24092 GCF_000710305.1 Buceros rhinoceros silvestris | reverse complement strand
GTGTGTGCGGCAGCGGGTCGGCCTCTGCCAGCCCCCAGGCCGGGCCGCGGTGTGTGAGGAGCTGCGGGCTCTGGAGATGAAGCCGTGTCCGTGTGTGCAGCGTGCGGAGATGGGAAGTCTGCCCCTCTTGGGCTGCAGTCCTTGAGAGCCTGAGCCGTGCGGGGAGAACGGGAGGAGGTGAAGCTCCGTTTATGTGTTTGTTTATTTAAGAGCATGAAACCCCCGGGCCAGGCGGCCGGGAGCTTCAGAGCCTGAAGAAGTGAGAGGAGACTGTGCTGCCCTTTCCACCGTGAGCTTGTGTTGAGGGGGGTGACTGCCACAGGTAACTGGGTGTCATCAGGAGAAACTAAAACTGGCGTGGAAACAGGTGTTTATTGACACTTTAGTGGTGGAGAGGTCTTTGAGATGACAACTCTGCGCTCCTCCTGGACGCTGCCTGAGGCTGGAGAGTTGAAAGCCCAGGAGCACTGAAACCATCACTGTTCTCAAACTCGCCGTACTGGTCACTGTGTGGTGGGAAGAGCCTGAGTGCTGCGTCTTGTCCTTGGGTCACACCAACCCCCTGCAACGCTCCGGGCTGGGAGAAGAGCAGCTGGAAACTGCCTGGGGAAAAGGACCTGGTGGCCAAGAAG
>NW_010416631.1:21671-23172 GCF_000710305.1 Buceros rhinoceros silvestris | reverse complement strand
CCACAGGTCAGTGTGGCAAAGAATGTCAATGGCATCCTGGCTTGTATCAGCACTAGAGTGTCCAGCAGGACCAGAGCAGAGATCATCCCCCTGTACTGGGGAGGCCACACCTCGAATACTGGGTTCAGTTTGAGCCCCTCACGTCAAGAAGGTCATTGAGGTGCTGGAGCGTGTCCAGAGAAGGGCAATGGAGCTGGTGCAGGGTCTGGAGCACAAGCGTGCTGAGGAGCGGCTGAGGGACCTGGGGGCAGGGTTAGCCTGGAGAAGAGGAGGCTCAAGGGGGACCTTCTCGCTCTTGACAGCTCCCTGACAGGAGGTTGGAGTGATGTGGGGGTGGTGTCTGTTCTCCCCAGTAACAAGCGAAAGGATGAGAAGATACGGCCTCAAGTTGCACCAGAGGAGGTTTAGGTTGGACCTGAGGAACAATTTCTCCCCCACTGGGGTTGTCCAGGCGTGTCCCAGGCTGCCCAGGGCAGTGGTGGAGTCCCCATCCCTGGAGGGGTTTCCCAGCCGTGTTGATGTGGGGCTGAGGGACAGGGGGCAGTGGGGACCTGGCAGTGCTGGGGGAACCCTTGGGCTCCATGAGCTTAGAGGTCTCTTAAAACCAAAACAATTCCGTGATTCTCAGAGGTTTCAGGGGGTGGGAAGACGTAACTTTGCTGGCATGGAGCAGCAGCATCCAGGTTGGGCACACCCTGAAACATCTCGAAAGTCAGTGAGGGTCATTTTGGTTTGAATCCAAAGCTGGCTTGGAACAAAACAAAGGGAATTGCTTCCGGCAAACTGGAGGTCCTGCTTCTCAATCTGCCTCATCCTGAATGGCCGACACAAACAGGTGGAACAACAGGTGAAAGCTCTGAAGAGCTCTTTAAAATGTGTTTTTTGGACAGTGTGTTTGAAAGTTCAACTGTTTATTGCTGATGCTGTTCACTCGCTGCTTGCAGCTGAGCTGTCCTGCTTTTAAATAACCACCGGCCCTTGAGGTGGATCCAGTTGAGATTAACTACAAATCCACTGTCATGGGACCTGGTCACCGCCAGCTTTACTAATACACAGACGCTATGAAGAAGGTTCTTGTAGCAGCCGTGTGGTTGTTGGTTTGTGGTTGGTTGGGGTTTATAACTGTTGAGGTGTGTGTTGGGATCCATCCTGTACTGTGTTTTGCTCGCCGAGAGTAGCCCCGTGCCCTGGAACCGTTTTGGTGATCTCTTTCAAGCCATTGTCCTCTGTTTGTCCCCTGCTCTAATCTTTCCTTAATGCCATGTGAAGAGATTATGGGCAGTATGTCATTAAGAGCATCGCACAAGCTGTTGTTTACAGCAGGATTTCTCTTTTCCGTTCGATACCTGTTACCACGATTTTACATTTTAGATCTGAGGAAATGGTATCACAGAAGCTGGAGGATGGGAAAGGCCACTCCAGAGGCCTGTGTTAACTGTTGGTACAAAAGAGAAAAACTGAGCTGCAAATCTGGGGAAAAAAAAAAAAAAAAAAAAAAAAA
>NW_010416631.1:0-21639 GCF_000710305.1 Buceros rhinoceros silvestris | reverse complement strand
AAAAAAAGAAAAAAAACAGGACCTCAACTGTGGGAAAAAAAAAAAAAAAAAAAAAAGAAAAAGAAATGGACCACCTGGGCTGGTTACGTGTGATGCAAAGTACAAAGTGTGCCTTAGTGAAATGCGAATTTCGAGAGCATTTGCATTCTAACTCATCAAGCCATGTAATTCCAGGAGAGTGACAGAAGCCCCTGACCCTGATGTCACCAATAAACGCAAGTACCTGGCAGCGTCATTTACTATATTGGTGGATGGTGGCAGTTAGAGTTGGGCATGATCCAGGGCTGTGCTTCTGGGGGAGCAAACCTCTGAAGAAAGTACCTGTAAAAGCATGTAGGTGCTTGCTTCTCCAGGAATGACTTGGGAAGCTGATAGGATGTAGGCATCAAAATCAGAGGACTTAAAGGTCAAAACTTGAGGTTTGTGTCTAGAGCTGGGTCCGCTCACTGCAAATAGAGAGGTTTTCATCTTGAGATTTTGGTTAGAGAGCAAAAGGTTGGGCATGAAGCTTGTGTGCGTTCTCCCGAATCTGTACTGTAAGCATGGGAGTTCAGGCGAGGGCAGGTACTGCGGAACCCCCTCTGAAAACCGCGTCTTAACGCACGCCAATACTTGCTGCAGGCACCCGAATCCTGTTACCTCTAACTTGTCATGATGTGCCTGTGGGCACCTGTAGACACAGGTGGTCATCGCTGAGGTGCGGATGCTGCGGTTTAGAATGTGTATTAGAGTCTTTCCACAAAGGTTTTTGTTTGGGTTTGTTGTTCTTTAGCTTTGTTATAAAATATGCTATTAGTCAGGGCTCTTTATGGGTCTGACTGCCAAACTGGCAGTTGTCTGGTGCAAAGATGATAAACTGAGATGTCCTCTAGGTCACTTGTTGCTGGCATCCTGATAGCTGATTCCCCCCTGGTAACAGAAGCAACAGGGAGTAACAAGGTGCATGGTACGACTTCTCCCAGGAAAGCTGCTTAGAAACAGCCAAGGCGGCAGCTGGTGCTAAGGGCAGAACGAGGCTTTGTGCGTAGGGCCTGTGGGGACTGGCCTTCATCTGAAGTGCTGGTGGTGGGTCACGATAACAGAGTGTAGTGACAGCGAGGGCTCCGGCTGGAGTTTGGATCGGGTTCAAATGAAGGTTTACATCATTTGAAGATGAAGATGCAGCATCGTTGACTGCAGGTTCTTTTCCCAAATGACAGTTCAGGCGTAGCCTTCCAGACCCATACGTGTGAGCTCTGTACCTCTCTCTGCAGGTCTTATAAAACTTACTGTCAGCTGAACTCTATAGAATCGCAGAATTGTTTTGGTTGGAAGAGACCTCTAAGCTCATCGAGTCCAACCATTCCCCCAGCACTGCCAGGTCCCCACTGACCCCTGTCCCTCAGCACCACGTTGACATAGAACTAGTTCTGTGGGGGTGTTCTGTTTAAAGAACACAGAGAGGTCTGGGAGTTGTTGTTGGAGAGACTAATAGTAGTCTCTTTCCTAAAATGCTGTAAAATTACGTATTTCTGTATTTTTATTCTCTTTTTAAGGATCTATGTGAGAATGACGATGTTCTTCTGTCTCTTAAACGCTGTGTCTGGATCTCAAAGCAGCTGTAATTTGGAGGAGACTGGTGAATCCCCGGCTCCATTATGAGAAGCCATCCACCAACGTAGAACAGTCTGGAAGAAGAAGAAAATCCAAGAGCCCAGAATCCTTTAATACAACAGACAACATTTAAAATTCCATCAGCTTTTGGCTGTCCAGGTCTTATAAAAAGAAATGAACCGTTACACAATCATGAAGCAACTGGGTTTTGGCACCTACGGCAGTGTGCTGATGGGGAAGAGCAACGAGTCGGGAGAACTTGTGGCTATCAAAAGGTACGGACCATCTGAATTCAGGAAGATACTCACCAAAGCGTAAAGGTTCTCACTTCTAACGTTATTGCTGTAGAACAGGAAAAAAAGGTCCCTTTCTTTTTAAGGTAACTAACATAACCAAATTAATTTTTTTAATTAAGCTGCTTAACAAGGCGATCGTGGGTGAGACTTCAGCTCGTGGATCCATGGAGAGACTCGTCAGTTGGCAGGAAGTCACTGATTTACCCGGGCTGATAAAATTGCACGCTGCTTTCGTTCAGTTTGAACATGCTCCCCTCTAAAGATGCTGGTAGGCTAAGACCAAAGGAAACACAAGCTGATTCATTAGGGAGCTTAATTGTGCAGCTGATTAATTAGGCCGTTTATTTATATAAACTGTGAGAGCCCATCTTAATGGGTAGATTTTAAATATCTTCCCAACCCTCCATTTATGGATTTACTGCAGAAAGATAATATAAATGACTGACTTTTGGTTTAAGTATTTCTGAGAATTTCAGGTTTCTCCATATACTGCTACTACTGTTACCGAAGTTGTTAATATTATATCTAAGCTAACAACAAAAAAAAAATCTACAACTCATTATTTTTGGGCAAAAGGAACAACATTTTGTGGGAAGTGTGTTTTCATTCTCGTGATTTCGGGATTTGGATTTCTTTTGTGTGATTTTTAAGTTTGGGATTTGAGGGGGGGACAGTTTTTGATGGAAGATGGGTTTATTTTAAATGAAAGTCTGGGGTTTAAATCTCTTCGCTCAAGGTCATTAAGAGCACAATTAAAATGACACAAAGGGATTTAGTGGCCCTGATGTTTTTATAAATACCCCGGAGTATGACAGTCTCTGGCTCTACTCCTCTAAAAATGTGTTTGCAGTGATTAATCATCAAACAGTTAAACTTCCAGCCAATTTAAGGGCTGAGTTTGCTTTTAATTGTGTTGCTGATGGGTATTCTAGAATGTTTTAAACCGAGTTCAAAACACAGCTGATTCTACGCTTGGAAAATACCATGTTTAGATGTATTTGTGCTGTGCTATTCTCTGAAAATCCGTTCTCTCGGACTTGTGTTTCAGAATGAAAAGGAAGTTCTATTCGTGGGACGAATGTATGAATTTGAGAGAAGTTAAGGTAAAGTGGTGACACACACGGCATCTGAAAAATAAGTGTCCTGCCAGGTTTGCAGGAAGGAAAGGGTTTGAGAAGCTCGTTTAGGATTAACTTACTGGAGATTGCACATACCGGTATCTCACACCCATAAGAGAACCCTTGCTCAGTCAAGTTTCGTAACATGAAAAGATTTGCTGGGTTTTCTTACTCAGTTCTGTGAGCAAGAGCTGTTATAACTTCAATACTCTCTTCCCTTGTAGGGAATTAGGTTTTTGTGTTAATCTTCACCCTGGCTACGATGTAACTCCCAGAAATAGAGGGATTAAACTACTATTAATATCGTTGCCGCTTTTATTTTGAAGTTAGTTTAAAATGCTATTTTGTTGCTCTTTGAAACAGCGATTACAAGATAAATAGGGACCATCAGATTGGACGCGTTGTGTGAATTCGGTGCTAGAAGCTTTCAAACATCTAGTTTTCTAAGTATCTCATCCTGATTAAGGGATGAAGGTCGCTGTCGAGTTATCTGAAGCCCTGTTTTGCTCTCTTACAGTCTCTGAAGAAGCTGAATCATGCCAATGTAATCAAACTGAAAGAGGTGATACGAGAAAACGACCACCTTTACTTTGTGTTTGAATACATGAAGGAAAACCTCTACCAGTTAATGAAGGACAGGTTGGTCTTTTCCGCAGTGTGTGCCGTCATGCTTGATTTGATGATTCTTGTGCTGTCTTGAAGAACACGCTGGAATTTCTGGCTTTCTGGGAATACTGGGATTTCTGATGGGAACAGGAGCTGCTGCAGCTGCTTATCCGAGGGTGGAATTCTGCATTCCAACACTGCTTAGGAGCATTGTGTTCAGCTGTTAACGTGGTAGTGTGCATCTCTGTGCTCTGCAGAGTGTTGAGAGAAATCCCAAATACTTTATTTTTTCTGTATTAGCCTTTTCTGATAGCTAAACGCTGCTCATTCTGCCTTTGCTCCTGGGCTTGGCTTAAGGTGAGACAGTCCACGAGCATGTCCATGCAAGCGTGCCCCCGAGAAAGGCCTGTGTATGGGCTAACAGCATGGTGATGCAATCTTGGACCAACAGGGCATAGCCAGCCTTGCAGGGCATGCTGTGGAATAGGACTTGGCTCTCCAAGAACATTTTTCTTTGCTGAATTCTTTTGCCTCTGCTGTGTGTTCCCTTCAGACACTGTTCTGCACCTTTATCTCCTAATCTTGTGCCCAAGACTTGGCAGCTCGGTTTTCATCTACTCACGATGTGTTGTGCAAAATGAAGAGATGTGTATGTTCTGAAAAGACCTTACTTTATGCTTGTTTTAACTGTGTTGTTAATCTGTTTCTTCACAGAACCAAGCTGTTCCCCGAGTCAGTCATCAGAAACATGATGTACCAGATATTACAAGGGCTGGCCTTTATCCACAGACACGGTAGGTGTCATCCTGGGGTTCAACCTTCTAGCACTCTTCTAGAAAATAAGGTACTGCACAGTAATAACATGAATATAAATACCTGTCAAACACTATCGCTTTTCTCCTGATAAAAACCATTCCCATCTGTTTCCAGTGTGGTGCATTTTTAAACCATGTTACACTCTTTTTTTCCTATAATCAGGCTTTCCTCCTTTTTGAAAGCGCTGGGTCTTGTTCAGTGTCCGTCTTTCCACCTGAGTTACCAGATGGGTAAACAAACTAAAGAAAGGTGTGAGCCGTGCTATACTCTGCATTTCTCGTTCCTCAAAATGACCTATTTAAGGAGCATTGGTTCTTTACAGACGGCACTTTCTCCTGACTTGAGATGCTATAACTAACAGGATACCCTCCATCTGAAAAAAAAATGGCAAAATAACAGGTTCGCTGAGGAATTCAAACAGTCTCCTTATCAAATGCAATCTGGGTTTAAGTATTTTAAAAGATGGGACTTTTCTAGGAACTGATTCTGTGCTCAAAACAAGTTCCACAGTGTTTACAAACCTTCTAAGGCTCATATTTAATATCTGTCTGCAAACAGCACTCTGCAATACTGGTATTAAGCTCCTTTGCATTTAAAAAAGCACTAATTTACTCTCTTGCTCAACTCTTACTTTGTACTTGTCCTTCACATCCCATTGGTAACCGTAAAACTTTCCAAAGGCAGTAAAATACTGGCTGAAAATGGAATAAGAAACAACGTTCCCAGTGATCTCTGCCCTCTGTGTACCCTGGCGAGGCCTGTTGATGAATTCCAATAAATAATTAGTTGTGTTCAGTGTTAGCAAATACCCAGAAACTGCCAGCTCACGTCTTTCTCTGATCAAAATCATATACTGTTCTCTGAGTTTCAGCATCCTCTTTTCCTTCCTCATTTCTGCGTGAAATAAATGAGAGAATGAGAATTTCAGAAAAACTGCTGTTTCCAAGTGAAAAAAAGCCACCAAGCCACCCCGAAGTCAGTTTTGGATTGCTCTGTTAGAGGTGGTTGAAGACACGCTGACATGATAGTTCACCGTTCTTTTCTGTCTGGTCTTCCACAGGATACTTTCATAGAGATATGAAGCCCGAAAACCTTCTGTGCATCGGGCCAGAGCTTGTGAAAATAGCAGATTTTGGCTTGGCCAGAGAACTCCGATCTCAGCCGCCGTACACAGATTATGTTTCCACCAGGTGGTAAGTGTACGAAGGCGTTAATACACGATCTCAACTAATCGCCTTTCTCGCACCACTGTGGTTTCCCGCTTGCCGTCCTCGCAGGTACCGTGCCCCTGAGGTGTTGCTGAGATCGTCGGTTTACAGCTCGCCTATCGATATGTGGGCAGTTGGCAGCATCATGGCTGAATTATACACGCTGAGGCCTCTTTTCCCAGGCACAAGTGAAGTCGATGAAATCTTCAAAATTTGCCAAGTATTAGGGACTCCGAAGAAGGTGAGACTTAGAAAAATGCCCGCAACTGTGTTTTTAGTAGAAGAAAAGCTAAATAATATTAGTATTAGTATAGGGCATTGAATGTTCTCCCTCTTTCGGAACATACATATAAATTATTGTTTTAATAAGTTTTCTGCAGACTTAAGGTTTTCTTAGCTGTATTTCCTCTAAGCTTCCATTAAGGCACGTAATGCCAGTTTTTTGTATATTACTTGATATATACCACAGCCGTATCTGTGTGTATGGTACCACTTCGTGTAGCCTTGCTCCCCTCTGATGAAAACCAGATAAAATTGTTTGATTTAGTTGTTTAAAGTTATGCATATTGGAAAGAAAATCAGAAGTCTCCAGGGATTTCATTTTGCCATAACCAGTTTATTTTCCTTTCAGAAGGTGTTAATTCCTTTTCCTGTCAGAAAGGGTCATTCTTCTAGGCTGGTACCCAGAATTTGGAGCTTATAGAAGGTGCCACAAATGAGACAGAGATGCTTTTCTTATAGATAAGGCACAAAGCAAACATTTTTATTGCAAACACAGCCCTCTCATAAATAGTGTTTGCAATAAAAAATAATAGAGGGAAAATGTGTGGTATTTTAGAGGAGAAACAATTATTTTCAATTATTTTTAGGACGGGCTAAATACTATTTAAAATGACAAGGAACGGTTGGATAGTGCATACAGAAATGTAAGCAATTCTGTTTACTTCAGTTAAAGTTGTTTTGGCAAATGGATTTATGAATGTGCAAGAGAAGAATAAGCTTGTCTTTAAAATTTTGAATAAGCTGGAAAAGAAAGACCACATAATATAAATATTTTTCTGGAGAATAAGGTGAGAGATGGCAGCTGTATATCAGTACTTTATGGGCCCAAGAAGAACTTAGTGAAATAACTGAACGCAGAGTCTCTAGATCTGGAAAACCTAAGGGTGGAAGAGAAAAACACCGATTTCACTAGTGTTCTGCTGAGCTAAAATACAGAGTAACTCTTGTCCAATAAAGGAGTTGCTCTCAACAGGGAAGTGAGGAACAGAAATCTTGACCCACAACCAGATTAAGCTTAGTTGGGAACACACAGAGCTTGAAGCGATGGGAAAACACCGAAAAGAACATCCTGAGAAACAGGCACAGACTCCTGACAGAGCAGAGCGAAAGGTCAGAGGGGGAAGAGTTACGGGTGAGGTATTGTGGAAGTGAAAATGGGGTCTGGAGGACTTAAGGAAAAATTGTCCTCGTAAGTAAAATAGCGCTCGCTGTGACAACTGTGCATCAGAAACAGCGTGTAATACGAGCAACATTGTCAGCCTGGAGTTTTCAAACACAGATGTCAAGTTTCTTAAGCAGCTCAGAAGTCTGGAGTAGTGAGAAGAACATTTTGATGTATACTAAGAACGTCTGTGAAAGAGAGCAGTGCGCTAGTAGCTTCTGGAACATTTTCAGTAGCTTTTTTCTGTTGCCTAGTTGTAATTTAATCCCTTGTGGAGTCCGTGGTGTTTTGTACAGGCTGCGTCGTGGCTGCGCAGCTGTGGTGTGCTGGGCGGCAGGACCCAGCTCCACTGTTCCCACGGAGAAGGTTTGGTGAAGTCAGCCCTTTGAGCTTGCTTCTGTGGTAGATGACGGGATGCTCGGGACTGCTCTTAGTACCATGGTACTATGCCCACACATGGTGTCCACAGGGATGGTCCCACCTTTATGTACAGGAGAGTTTGAGAACTGCTGTGGGAAACTGGTGCTGCGTTCACTGGTGGTGTGACAATTGTAATGAAAACCAGGGGTGCCTGTTTTCCACTGCGCAGGAAGGAGCGACACAGACCGAGTGTGTCTGAAGCTCCATGAAGTTAAGCTTGGTCTAATACCAAAGATACCTACTCTTTGTTCTCTTCCGGTACTCATTTTCCTTCCCTTTGAAACAGAGTGACTGGCCAGAGGGATACCACCTCGCTTCTGCCATGAACTTCCGCTTCCCACAGTGTGTCCCTATAAGCCTCAAAACTCTCATCCCAAACGCAAGCAGTGAGGCGATACAGCTCATGAGCGACACGCTGAACTGGAATCCAAAGAGGCGGCCTACAGCAAGCCAGGTCTGAGCACCCAAATGATTAAGTATAAGACTGAATTTTTTTCGTAGTTAAACAGTTACAGATGCAGAAGCCCATGGACTGCCAGAGTACTGACGGCCAGGGAAATGTCTCCTCTTCTTGAATGCTTTGGTGGGAATGAGACTGAGTAGCGAGGAGAGGAAGTTCTAAACTCAGCTCAGCAGACATTGTAAACTCTCTAGTTACTTCTGCAATGTTGTCTTCTGTGTTGGCGTATTCTAAAATTTCCATTGTACACCATAGAGCAAAATCTGAGCTGCAGGTTTCCTATAAGCCACTTTTGCCTTTGTTTTCCTGCCCGACCTGTACAGAAGGGGATGTTGAAAATTAAACCTTGCTTTTCATGAAGCTGCAGGTGGAATGCAGTGTGGAAGAGCTAAAGATTATTTTTACTTGGAGACGGGATGTGAACTGTACTAAGTGATATGGGAAAAACTTGGTGAAGAACATACAGAAGGTCACAGTTTTTCTCCAAGTTCATTTTTAAAATGTATTTCAAGTACCAAAGATGGTTACATTCTACTGACTTTTTTTTAAGTATTCATATGTAATGCAATCCTATTTAGAAGGCATAAAAGGGGAATACAATTGGGACAGGAAAAGGACATACTGCAGTTATCCTAGGTGGATGTGATGGGAGTGATTCAGGAGTGGTTAAGCAGATGGTACCAAGCAGAGCCACCATTTCTCTTCACTTCTTATAGAGCATATCTGTTGTTACGGTCTCTGAGGGTCCTGTGCTGTACAGCTCTACATGGAATACAGCGGGGTGCTTTGTGAAGGCAAACAACCAGCTTTTGCCTAAGTTGTCAGGGAAGCAGCTGCAGCAGCTGAGTAATCCACAGCCAAAGGGGAGAGTTTCATGCCTGTACGTAGAAATAGGCACACAGGCAGCAATTCTGCAGTGCAGCTGAAGTAGGACATCCCCTGGAGAACTAACAAAGAGTGGGATCCTGCCCCAAAGGAGTAGCAGAGGGTGTTGTTTTGACATCAGAGGAGCTGTGTAGTAAGGTATGTCCATGCTGTGCATCTGGCGGTGGTGGGAGAAGGTCAGAGAGAAAGGATGAAATAGCCATGTCTGAAAGCAGACGCTGTAGTTTCCTACTAAACACCATGAAGGCCCAGCAAGTCCAGTGCAAAGACTTCAAAGCAAACCAAAACCAGGGAAAGCTGATGATAAGAAAATGAAGGAGAGTTGCTCGTTAACACTCTCTAATTGTAAAACCCATATGTTAATCTTAGATGGCAATCATCACACTTTGGGGTTTGGGTTTTTTTTTTTTTTAAGTAAAATTAAAGCTGTTCATCAAGTTGCTGAAAGATAGTCAGCAGTGGAAACATGTAGTAAAGCCTGTGGTAGAAGTAGTGGAGACTACCTGATTGGAGACCGCGCTTTGTTACTGCAGGGATATAGAATGGTGCTGAATGTAAAATGCCTCAGAGCAGACCCCACAAAACCTGCAAGTAAAGGAGGAAGAGAGAGGACATGACTGCTGTAATGTGTGCAAGTGGATCCGTCTGACTAAATTATGTGATGGGAAACATTTAAAATGCAGAACTGGGGGTTATCAATGCATGCTGTTTACACATGATCTTACTATGCATCCACCTTGCATCTGTGCTGTAGAGGTTGCTCAAACACCTCAGGAATCTGCTGAGATCCTTGATGAGGTTACTAAAGTCAACTTGTGGAAGTAAAATTATATGTTATATCATCTTCTTCAGGCTTTGAAGTACCCTTACTTTCACGTTGGCCAAGTTTTAGGACCTCCTTCGCAGTATCTGGAGAAGCAGACTCCTATGAAACCAGTTCATCCACCAGAGCCAAAGCCAGCTTTACCTAAACTGGAAGCTATATCCAAACCAGAGCCTCCGTCTTCACCAGATGACAAAACACAGCCACAGCCTCTGCCAAAGGTCAACCACCAGCCTCTCCAGCAAATCGAGCTGCCGCAGAATCCAGCGAACCAGCAAGTTCTGAAACAGCAGCAGCCACAGGCACAACCATTTTTTCCAGCTATTAAAAACTCATCGCCAGTAAGTTGTCTTCCATAAATACTTTGGTGGTTTTATTGAAATTTCATACCATTTTTACTATATTAATCCTTGAAAGTTGTAATAATTTTTATTAGAGAACATACAGATAGATAATTAGGGACTAATTAAGCAGAATACCTGAGAAAGGTCATCCAATTCTTAAGCTCGCAGGAATTTAACAAGTAAGATTTTTATCAAGGGTAGTATTAAACTTTGATTGGTCAACTTCATTTTGCTTTCCACTTACACCCCTGAACTGCAATATAAAGTAGGTTAAAAACACGTATGTAGAAAATACCGGAAAACAAACTACAGTCAGATGAAAGGACGGGTTTAAAATCTAATAATTTATTTGGAAGAGAATGTTAAGGTAAGGCCTGAATAACTTCTTTTATTTGCGGTATTTACTTTGGGACCAACAGCAGTCGGCACCCCTAAAGCCCGAGCATGACTGACATGACCGTTCTGCCCCACTGTGCCCTCCGTCGTGACATCTACCACTGTTGAGAGCATCAGTTCAGCCAGACACTAGTAGCAGAAGCTGAGCGCTGAACTGGGCCTGCAAACAGAACGTCAGCTTCGCTACTGGAGGCAGGTTTCAGCAGTTTACGGATGACAGTCCAGGAGGGCTGAACTCCAAATACCTGCTGCCATTACAGTTCTGTTCTGGGCTTAAAATCATGCTGAGACTGTGACCAAAATAGGCACAACTCAAGGGAATAAACTCCCTCAGAGTTCTGAAGCAGTAGTCAGGAAGTGAACTAGATACAAAATACAACATTTTAGAATTTAATTGAAGCTTTTTTTCTTTTTTTTCTATTTAAAATAGAAACAAGCAGCTAGTGGCCCTCAGAGTGGTGCAGTACGTCCTAAAAGCTGCAGAAGACGGTGGGGCCAGACTTTGGTAAAGGCTGCGGATAGCTGGGATGACTTGGATGACACTGAATTTGGAATGTCATGTTCAAAGAAGCCTACCATTGCACTGCTAAAAGAAAAGAAAACCAAGGAATATCTTTTTAGGTAAGTCCTATAATTATAAAATCGCTTTCTTTTTTTTCTTTTTTTTTTTATTGTAAACAGTGTCCAGTAAATCTGTAGAATGATTAAGCCAAATCTGCTAAAACTTAAGTCACCAAAATTCCGCAAGAATGCAAAGATCTCTATGAGCAGACCAGCTCTGGGTGTGGTGTTGACAGAGCACCAGTAATACCCAAAGGGAATTGACATCGCTTTCAGACACTGCATGGTTCCGGCGTTTGTAGTGTTATTAAGAATCTGTGTGTTTTACTAAAATCAGATACACCAACTTCAGTTCCTTTGTCGGTCAGGTTTGAGAACACTTTGATTTTTCAGTGTGCCAGAAGCAAAAGCTTCATGCTGTATCCAGCCAGGAGGGGAAAATAAGGTTCTGATGAGAAACGATTCTGGAAGATCAAATACATCAGCCAAACAGCACTACCTCAGGCAATCAAGATACCTACCTGGTAAGGGCGAGAGTCGATAGCCGTGGAAAATACGGGCTGTGAACTGTCTACATACGGTACATCTGATCTTTAGCTTTCACACCGGGTAGCTTTGCTTTTCATAACCAGGGCAAATGAGGTTTGGAGTAAACGCCTTTCCCGGAACATGGCTCATCACAACTGATGCAGCAGTTCCCGGCTGTGTAAATGTAGAAGGGAGCCCAGTGCTGCTGGGACACCAGAAAAGTTGACAGGCCTTCTAGGACCAGTAACCTCTAAAGCCCTCAGGCAGACAAATCAAACATCTCTTGGATTCCCAGGGATACATCCCGCCTGACCCATAAGCAAGTGTATCCGAGGACTAAAGAAACCACCCGGAGATGGGGAATTCACATCCTCCCTTCCTTTCCCAAGGCAGTCATCCTCCTTCGAATAACAAATGTCAGCACTGAGGAGAACAGATGTTCTGGGGAGCGTATTTATTTATCCATGTTACTTCAGTTCTGTTACCACTAATCCGGGAGCTGCTTTCACAGTGTAATCCCGGTAACTCTTGTAATGCTCGTAACATGCTGAAGTAACGAGAACTTCTTTGTCCTACTTTTTAACTTATCCATTGAAATAATTTATTTTCAGCCAGGTTTTGAATAGGTATTTTTAATTGTTTGAGAGTCAAAAATATCAACAATGAGGCTATTATTTTATAAAACCAAGTAGCTATGAAAAAGGCTTTTAAAAGTTTTCTTGAAATCATTAAGAGGATTTTCTTTAATCAGCGTCCCTAGCTTTCATGGCTTGTCTGAAAACGCTGTCCTGATCAATGGCCCTGGTAGATCAACAGTGTTTACAAATAATTCAGTGTTGTTTTACCACCCTAGAAATGTCCATTTTTCATTGGTTGAATTAGGTTTGAAAACTGATACTGGTAATCTTTTCCATGATTTGTTTTCCAAGGTGTAAACCCCAGGAGTGTCTCTTTAGCAGCAGTCAGTAAAGAGGGATCCCATGGAACCTGGAACAACCCACTGTTTTCTAAACCACTGGCACATACTGGAGGAGGAGCAACTTTCAACAGAAACGCTGCAGGTAACAGTGTCATCAAAAGTGGTCCCCTCGTACCTCACCACACTTCAGTTAAGACCATCTGGTTTGGCTCCTGTTGTCAGGCTTAGCTTTTAGGCTAACTTTTTTTTCTTGTTTTAATGCCAAATTCTTAAAATAACAATTTCTTCATATGTAAACTATGTGTTTTGCTTTCAGAGCATAACCGAAGTATAGAGCAGCCCCTGTACTGCCTAATATTCTAAACATGGCCTTCAGCAAGCTGCTGGCCAGCTCTAAATACTTTGCTGCTGAAATGTCCCTATTTTAGCAAGGAACTTGCAATAGGGTGTCTCTTGGTACTT
The DNA here is from genome assembly GCF_000710305.1 of Buceros rhinoceros silvestris. Classification (NCBI taxonomy): domain Eukaryota; kingdom Metazoa; phylum Chordata; class Aves; order Bucerotiformes; family Bucerotidae; genus Buceros; species Buceros rhinoceros. The sequence continues at coordinate 8,760 of NW_010416631.1, read as the reverse complement.
CGTTTTGCAGAGAAACACCGTGATATAGAGTTAAGACTAAGACTAGTTAAACGGTTTATCTAAGATTTCACCGAGGAAAGCAGCAGCCTCAAATCTATCTCCCGACCTCCAAGCCCTGTGCTTTAAGCACTCTGCCATGACCCTGCTACAGGAGGTTACCTCGTTAACACCTTTGCAGCCGTTGTCCCACGAGTCACTCCCAAATACTTCAATGCCAATAAACCACCCAGCCTTATGTACTCGTGCAGAAAGGACTGTGAAGGACTGTTTACGTGCGGGTGCTGCACCCCCTTCTAACAGGACTTCGGTAGCTGCACTGTCATCAAACCTGGTTTTCCCTCTGAAAGTCAGGTGAGCTGCAAGTTGTTCATCTGAAATTACGTGGACGATTTTAGGAAGTGGAAAAACAGCAGCACCTGCCAGTACTTTGATGGGATAGAACAGGTTTTTATTAAGTAATCATCATAGGTACCTCTCTGTTTTCTGGCTTACCAGAAGTCTAAAGAAAAAATCCCTAAGCCTGATTATCTTGTATGCTTGAAAATACTTGGCATTATTTCTGTCTCGAAGTGCATGTGGTGTTTTAAGTACCAGGGAGGCAAAAGCAGGTCAAACAGACACACATGAAACCCAGGTAGCTGGAGCACCACTCACAGACACACAACACATGTTAATTCTTTGTGTTTTCTTCTTCACATTGACAGAATTGAAAGTTGACACTGCGCTGTTGACTGTTGAAATAACTACACTTAGTTTATTTGCCTTTATTGTCTTGTGGAGAAACAAGATAAGAGCCAGTAGTTAGAGATGCTTTGTTTATGAAGGATTGTAAGATTATCATCAGTCAACTTTGCAGACATGCCTGAGTGCTTAAACCTGAGATTCCTGTATTTGTGTGACTGGAATGTGACTGCAGAGAAACACCGTGAAAAAAATAAATGGGGGATAAAAATCCCATTTTTATGCCATTATTAGAAAGGACCTTGTAAAGTATCTTATGAGGTTAACATTTCCTGCCTGAGAAAACATAGAAATGAGACATTATATATAGTTAGGAAAACGTCAGATATTTCTTCTTTCTTGCTTTGTTTTCCCTCATTTCTTGTACTTCACAAACTTCTTCTAATGTTCTAAAGTTCTGTCTTTCCAACTACTTCTTCATTTCCCTTGTCTACAGATGAGAACTTAATTGTTCCTATCGAAAAGCTGTCATGCAAAGAGAGGTTGAATGAAAAATTAGAGGATCCAAAAGGTAATTTGTAGCACTTACAGCCTGGTTCCTTGCACATTTCCTGTCGTAATCTGTTCTGTCAAACCTCCCTCTCTCCACTGTGACTTGTTCTGGACTGTGGGCACTCATCGTGCTTTAGAAGACAGAGAATTATTTTATTACCCTAATGGTAATTGGCAGCAGGTCGCTGCACTCCGGTTCTCTATCAGTTTTCCTGGTTTTGCACAGATTTTGGTGGAGTTTCCTTAGTGTAAGAGGCTGGAAAGTCAGGTTTCAGGCAGCCTGGTTTGTGTCTAAGCCCACTGTTGGCTGCGAGCATTGTAACTGCTGAAGTGTTTCAGCTCTCCCCCAGTTCCTGGCCCCTCTGCTGCATATGCCCCATGTTTTGTTTTTTAGGCCAACTCCTGAAAAGGAAGAACAACTTTAAGACTACAAGAAAGTTCAGTTTTTATTAGAATACTTTCTAAAGTTGTATTTTTCACCAGGACTTCTGTATCATTATCAACTGCCACTGAAACTGTGCTGAATATTAGTATGAGAAGAATGCTCCCACTTGATAAAGGTCCCACTAAAACTACTGTATATGGCCTTGTAGTTCACAAATTCAATATTACTGAATACAGAACCACACCCCTAGAGAAAAGCATTTCTGTGTGGACATTGTGCCAGCACAGTCTTAACAGTGCCCCAAGTGATGACAACCATGGAGAAGAAATTTTCTTGACGCAGGGAGAGTAGGTGTCGTAACAGATCCCTCTGCTGGGACAATAATTTCAGTACTAAATCTGTGTGTAGACCCACCGTGTTTCCCAGCTTCCAAGTAATGATGGTGACATCAACCTTCCCAAGGTAGCACTGCTTTAAAGAAAGATAGGGACCAAAATTAGGCACAACAGATTTATAACCAGGGTTCAAGAAAGAGCGTCATTGGGTCTGACTTTTATAGCAGGCCTTTAACTGCTGCACCAGCAAAATCAGCTTCACGTGGTGCACCACTGCCCACCAGAGCAGTTTGGGTCCTTTAGTTTAGATGGGTTTAGGCCGAACACATTGAGCACAAGAGTACTGCTGAGCACTGGTTTTCAAATACCAAAGTGCTTAAACCAGCTTCCAGTAAAGCAGGTAGCTGTGAGTACAAGGTAATCTCCTACCTGTCTCTAAAACTCCGTGTAAACCTTTCTCTGTACTAACGAAATGTTCATCCTCCTCTGTCGTCTTTATTCTGCTGAACTGCAGGTCAGATGTGCTGGATCTGCAGCTTGGCATATAAGTGCTGTAAAGGGTCCAACTACTATACAAAGCAAAGAGCGAATATAGACTTCTTTTTTCAACAGCCAAGCACTAAAGAGTTTTCAGAGCACACTCCTACTTACTGCTCATGGGGTACTGCAGATGTACTTTGAAGTGACTGTAAAAAGTAGGCGACTGCACCTGAAAATACTAAAACTCTGTAACGTCAACAGGAAATCCTGGCATTGTAAGCGGCGCTGCTTACAACCCATCAGGAGTATACATCCCGTCCTTCCAGAAAAAGGAAGTCAGCCCCGCCGGCCAGCGGATACAGCTAGCTCCTCTTGGCGCACCTGTCTCGGGTAAGAAACACCCTTTTCCCACACAGATCCCAGACAATGGGAAGTGCTCACTTCCCACCTGTCCTAAAAGAGTTGATAGCCCTTAGAAAGGTTTTTCTCAAGTTTTGTAAAGAAAATTCTTGGGTCAAATTATTCTTGATGTACGTGAATGGAATGTAGGTGTCTAGAGGCAGTCCTGACAGCTAGAAAAACTCTCGCTACTGCTATTTGTTAGGTAAAAGAGAAAATAAATGTGCAAACCTTTTGTAATTCCAGAAGGTTTGGGCTGTCTTGTCTGGGTCTTTCAGCAGGTAATGTCACTTAATGCAGCTGCATGATGCTGATCCATGCTTACAGTGGCCTCAATTTCAAAAAAGGCAAAGACTTTCATCAAGCGACTTGGTAAATTCACAAATAATATTACAGATATGGTGTAAGCAGCAAACTGTTTAACTGAAGGGCCTACGACAGACCAGGTCCTGCTTAATAGTGTTGTCCTGTTGCTGACTTGCTCTTCGGAGTTCCCTGTTCCCCTTAGGAACTTGAAAGTGGCTTCTGAGGAGAGAGGGAAGGAAGGAGATGGCACATGCATATATAAAATACACTTCAATGTCTGCACAGCCTGAGTCAATCACAAGCCCTCCCGGGGAAGGCTGGAGGTGCACTTTGTTATCTTACCAACTCACTGCTTAAACACGGCAGTGTGATTGGTCAATGTGTGTGGATCAGAAGTTCACAGGAGGACAAAATCTGCAACTAACTGCTGTGAACAGTGAGAATGAAAAGGAATTGCATACGGTGTTCCAAAGGGAAATAAATTCACTGTTCATCTGTAACTAGAGATGGAAAATGTGTAGTGCAAGGCAGAAAGGCTGGCCAAGAGAGGTCCAGGAAGAGACTCTTCCATGTCCTGGAGAAGAGCAAGAATCCTATTGCTTAAACCCCTCCTCCTATTTAGCCTAAACTCTGCAGACTTGCATGGGAAGAGAGATGAAGGATAAAGCAAACAACAGGTTTTATCTCCTACCTGTCAACATTAGAACACTTCAATTTTTTGTGATCCTTTGCCCTAACTGAAATAAGTTACACTCCCACTTGGTTTTGTTCTCTTCATTTGATAAGGGGGTTTTTAATGCCATGATTTAAATAATTTAACATGGTATAAAAGATCAGTTTCTTTGAGGAAAATGCCAAAACCCAAGAAAAGGGACCCTCATTGCCAAGAGAGGGTAGGCTGGAATCATACTTGCTGATGGCAGACAGGGCACGCAATAAAAAGAAACAGTATTAGTTTTGAAAGAGAAACTGACCGCCAGTTTCAGTTCCTTGAGATTCCTCCTTTTGAAATGTCTTCATCCTCACCTGTTCCTTAACCAGTTCAACCTACTGTTGAAAAATCTCACCAAAAATAGGTGGTTTTCCATAAGAAACAGAATGATTGCCAGAGCATCCTGCTCTGTTAGCACTCTGGAGTACCACAAGTCACCTGTAAGCTCTCGTTCTTTTATCTGTAAAAGAGTGAAATTCCTTTTGAGTCATAAGTGATTCTGACTTCTTGTGCCTTTCAGATTACTCCTGGAAAGCCAAAGCTGCTCGTGCTCAGGTACTAGGTCCTGCTTTCAATTCAGCAGCAAAACCCATGAACATTTTAACTCGCTCACCAACAATTCAGCCAGTACATGGAAGAACAGACTGGGTGGCCAAATATGGAGGAAACAGATAGAAAATGCCATCCCATATAGATACTGTATGAGCTGTGGTCAGTTCTCCTGTGCTGGACGCCCAGAATGCCTATTTGCTCTCACTTTTCCTAAGACTATGCAAGATTAAAGAAAAGTCAACCTCATGTTCAATTACCTGTGTAATACGTATAACACCACATAAAACACTGGCTATGAAGTAGAAATTGCTGAAGTATTGTGTAACACATATTGTCAAATCCCCTGAGAAGGAAGATTTCACTCAACATTCTTCTATAGTTGGATCTCCTCTCCTCTTCTCATACTCGTAAAACGACTGTTATGGTTCTTTGCCCAATGCCACCTCCCCTGCTGGAAGGACACAAGCAGCTGGGCAGCACCAGGCTTTCAGGTATTAGGCTGGTTCCTTACCACAAAGATGGGAGTGAAAGCCCAGATCAGGTTTTGAGAAGACCACCATGCTGTCCTACAAGGCTGCTTGTACCTTAAGGTAACATGCAAATATTCGTAACAGCAATGAGAACTCAACTCTTTAAGCAACCCTGAAACTTAGATTCTATTGCTGTAACTAACTCATGACTTTTTGGTCGAAGATCTGTCTGGTCAAGGGAGCGTCACATTTATAAGGAGCCAGAATCACTACAGTCTGTCCGTCATTTTAAGGATGAATTGGCCGAAAAGGTGTAAATTACCAGGAAAACCACCTGTTTCTACATGTCTTTATTGACAAATGACCAAACTGAACTACGCTAGTTGGATAAGCTCCATGAGAGACGGTATCGCGCTGTTCTTGGAAGACACTGCTTTCTGCTGTAGATCTCAAAGGCCAGCGTGGGGCCCTGAAAACACAGCCGCACTTTAATAATGCAATACCTCACTGTTTACGTGCTCGTGCAGTACCTTCCCTGGCTTCTAGGGTAAGTTCCACAGTAATATCCCACAAAGGACCATGCGATGTACAATAAATTGTTTTTAGAACGTTAAGCTACTTCTGTTAACAACTGCATCAGAACAGAGGGTTTAGACTTAGTAGTTACCTTAGACCTGCCATTTTAAAGTGCAAAATAAGTATGTTTTTAAAGATGTAAAGCTGTTAATGATTACTTTAAGCATTGTAAAAAAAGTATTTGTATGGCTTTTATAACTGCATATAAAAATTTAAGTTCCTGTTGTTGACCTAATGTAACTAATATAGGGGTTAAGTTAAGCGACTGGAAACCAATTTAATCTAAAACAGTTGTATCAAGAAGTCACGTATTTTGTTAGGAAAACAGCACCTAAGGAAAATGTCATTTTAATACTGGCAGAGCTATCCAGGGAGAGGGATTTCTGGTAAGTAATGCCTTAGAGAGGTTAATTCGATTGCCACTGGTCTAGGCTTAAGCATTTGTCACTCCAGTAGTACTAACGCAGGTCCCCCTGCTGTTTAATTGGATCTGAATTTATCTGTAACCGGCTGTGGCAATGAAGGACAGCCTCAGCATTTCTTGAGCAGGCATAAATACACTGGTTTTATAATTACAACACAAGAGAAATTAATTTTACTCCCACAGAATAGAACGGCTTCTAAAGCAATACGAGAGGCAAATAGCCGATAGAGTAGTTTAAAGAGAAGTGTCCTAAATGCTTAAGTCTGGCTTGTGAACCTTTCCAAGCTAGAGCAAAGACACCCAGACACCTGCCCACCCACGCTGAGCATTCCCCAAACCTACAGCAGATGAACAAAACCAACAAACCTTTAGTGTAACATTTGTCTGAATGCTTTTGTTCTCTACAGCTGGCCCCTGTTTGTAGGGGTTTTATCTTTACAAGTCGTTAGATTCAGGGAAGAGAATAGAAATTATTTATACAATTTATGACTGCAAGTCTATCCAGACCCCCTCCAGGAACAGCACCAAATAGCATCAATCCAGGTGATAAACAGTTAAAGAAAAAAATAGTTGCGTAGAACACAGAAGTTTGTAATAATCATCTCTTGGTTTATTTAGAGTCACGTTTTAATTCTCATGAAATGCAGAGCTGTGCCTACAGGTCAGCATTAGCTAATAAAGCATTATTTTTAATAATAATCTGACATTTAGCTGGGCACTTGTGCCTGCCCGTCATTGCAAGTAGCAGGTTTGCTCTCATTGCACTATGGCAGAAGCGTGTCAGCCTGCTCCGTGATTGTGCTGTGGGGACCAGGTTCTAGCCCACCACGCCGGGAGGACAAACTGACAAGCAGCATGGCATGGCAAGGCAAGGGAGGAGCCCCGCGAGAAGCACATCTGTTGTATTAATTACTAGGAACAAAGTGGCCGCTCCTTTCCCCTTGTTTTAGAGGTGCAGAGGACTTTAGAATGATGAGTCCAGATGGACATTTAGCTTCAATCCTGCAATTGTCAAGTGCCAAGAGGTTTTTGCCTGCAGTAAGCCCCAGGACCAGGAGCTGACCTAATGCTATACCTCTGTCTTGCTTAGCTGTGCAGGAAAGGTTAAGACAAATTTCATATGCATTTTCGGGCTTCTCAATCCTGTATCTTCAAGTGACCTGACGTAGATTTATGGCTTAAGAGGCTTTTCCATCATCTGCAATCCAAGGCGTCCAACCATCAGTAAACTGTTGAACAGAAGAGTTGATAAAAATAAAAGGGTGGAGGCAAAAATCCCGACAAGAAGGAAGAAAGCACTGATATGATTACACATAGCCAAACTCCACCAGATTTCATTCTTCACTGAACTTGTAATGTTTTTAAAACAATATAATCCACACATAAATTAAATAAAACATACAAAAAAAATACAGACAAGAAGAACAGACAGACCTGACACCAGCAATTATCCCGGGCATTGCTTTTCTGGAGTTGTAAAATCTCATTCCCATAACAGTAGACAACGTTCCAGACGCCACTGTTGAGAAGAAGCCCAGTCAGAACCACTGGAAACAGAGACACGCCAGTGCCGCACTGCGGTGCCAGGGCATCTGTCAGTGCCAACCGAGCAGGCAGGAACAGCTCCCTCCCCTCCCCAAGGACGCGTGCACTAACATTTGACTACTTTCTGTGCTGGCAGAACTTCCTGTGTTCCAGTTTGTGCCCACTGCCCCTTGTCCCATCGCTGGGCACCACTGAGAAGAGTCTGGCCCCATCCTCCTGACCCCCCTTTAGCTATTGATCAGCATTTATGAGATCCCCTCCCACTCTTCTCCAGGCTGAACAGCCCCAGAGCTCTCAGCCTTTTCTCAGTACAGAGATGCTTCAGCCCCTCCTCATCCTCACAGCCACCACTGGACTCTTTCCAGTAGCTCCTTTCTCCAAAGTTTCCAGTTTGTTTGCATCAAGACAGGGCAAAAGGTATATTCTAAAGATACTCTGTCAACCTTCTTTTTCTGGGTTTCTACCTATGACGTACTGTGACCAACCTCATTCGTTACTGACATGGCACTTTGGTCCTCTGCAGTATCTGCCAGGGCTTCCTGATGCCTTTCAGCACGTTACATCATCAGGTCCTGTTGCTTTTGAGCAGTCTTAAATCACTGTAATGCTGTAGCATCATAAAACTAACAATACTGTGGCATAGGTACAGGACTAGAAGGAACATCGAGAGGTTGTCTAGGCTCACCTAGTGCTCAAAGGCAAGACCAGTCCCTGACAGATACTGGTTTAACCAGTTAGGAAAGTCCTGCAGCAGTGGAAGTCCCTGAGGTTCACCTGATCTTTTCCAGTGGTTATTTACTTCCCACTGTCATTTTACCCTCCTTGCACCTAAAGAGGTAACTGCAAGCTAAACCCACAACATCTTATCCCACCTAGTGCAAGCAAGCAAAATAGATTGTTGCCTCCTTTCTTTTACATACTTCAGGGCACAGATCAGCTGAAACGTGCCAGAAATAAGGTTAACTTACTCCCACTGCCACCAGTAACGCTCAGTTCCTGGGGCCCGAGCAAACTTACCGAGGGAGAGCCACACATTCTTTGGATCTTTGGACTGCTGGTAAGCACCAAGTCCTGCTAAGCCACCAAAGAGAAGACCAGCAGCTAGAGAAGGGACGCTGCCTTGAGTGAAATGAAAGATGAAGAAGTTAGTAAAAGAGCACATACAAAGCTGCTCTGCCAGACAAACAAAAGCACTCGGAAGTTCCCTCTACTGAAAGAAAAACAAACACCCAGCAAAACAATCTAAACAAAAGATACTGGAGTAGTTTGGGGGTTTTATTTATAAGATACAGCTGAGCACTGTTTCTATAGAATCATTTTGGTTTTAAGAGACCTCTAAGCTC
>NW_010416630.1:0-6559 GCF_000710305.1 Buceros rhinoceros silvestris | reverse complement strand
TCCATCTCCCTCACCCCTTCCTTCCCTTCCCTTTCATTCTTTTCCTTTCCCTTCCCTTCCCTTCACCTTTCCCTTTCCTCCCCTTAACCCTCCCTGCCCGCGCTGCCCCGCAGAAGCCCTCCCTACTGAGGGTGCCCTGGGAGACCCCAAAACAAAGCCAGCCCACCGGCCAGGCATCACAAAAAGTAAGCACCGTCTCCCTCTAGTGCCTCCACTTACACTGGGCTCAGTCCTGCACAGTCCCGCAAGCAGACAGGAATATACTACAGCATCTGTTCCACACAGACACTTTCCTTTGGAGACACTCCTTTACCCCCCAGATCCATCCTCTGACAACGACACCCAGTGAGTCCTCCACTATTGCTTACAGTGGCAAATAGGGGAACGAGGGAACAGCACCACTGTCACTCCTGCTTCTGCCCAGCATCTTCTCACAAACACCTCACATAGCAGAGTTAGGGGTTCTGATGGTTTTAGACAGACCCTTACTGACACGAGATGGCCTCAACTAATCCCTGCAGCTCCTCCAAGGCTGGGACCATCTCCCACCAGGTCACATCGGCTGTCTGTTTTCAGCTGTTTTGAAACAGCTGAAGTAAGACGCTCCAGCCCACATTTAAAATAGCAGGATTTCCAAGGACTGGAAACCCTAAGCTGCCTCTGGAACTGTGGATAGGCATTCGGGCATGCGAGAAAAATGAACTAAAAGGTTCTGCCAACAGCAGGTACAGAATTTGTAAACACAGATAAAGCCTCCCAAAACAAGCAACCATCCTGTCAGGACAGTGCAAAGAACAGTCCTCATATGCTGATTTCTGTCTCAGCCTGGCTGCAGCCCCCTGGAGCATCAGGGACTGGTTCCAACATCGCAGGAAGAAATCAAAGGAAGGTACCCAGCTTGCTGCTGAGAGCACAGGTTTAAAATGTAGAGGCAGAAGGAAACAATGTGGAATACTTCTGTTATAAAAGTGTTTTCTGATGTACTCTTGAAAAGACAAAATTGGTCACTGGATTCAGCTGGTAAATCGTTATATTCCTTCAACTACTAGTCTAGCTAGGTATATCCAGCAATAACCAACTCTTTGATACCTTAGTGACTTCTCTCTGCCAGATGCTATAACCAACCCAGTTCCACACCCCTCAGAACAGGAGCTGACTTGAACTTTGATAAACCAAGGTGGCAGCCCCTTCCCAAATTCACTTGGATACATCCATGTTTTATTTGCTTAAATAAAGGTAGAATCTCGGTTTTACAATTTCAGTTCTGTAGCAGTAGCAACAACCACAGCAGCATGAGTGGACGCAGGGAGGGGATGGCTATGGGCACTGAACAAAATGTTCAAAATCCTGGCTCCTTTGGAAATTGTGCGTATCATTTAAAATAAACAACTTAAATGTATTATACTATACTTTTTATAATGGATTCTTAAAACACATAAGCCTAATAAAATCGGTGTTTTGGGTTTTTTTTTTTAAATTAACAATCCAACATCTGTTAGGAATAAAAGACGTCACATAAGACCCTCCGGCAATCCATACTATCTGCACAACTTGTGCACAACCAGGCTCTTGAGCTTCAGCTATCAGCATCAACGAGCAGCAATGTCACCTGCAGGGAACATCCTCAGCAGCCCCTCTGGCAGGCCCAGGCATCACAAATGGGCCTGAGTCTGTTTTGACCCTGGGCCCCTGTGTAAACTAGCTCCGATGGAACACGTCTGTTCAGAGGAGTAAATCACAACTACAGGTCACCAAGTCTGGAATCTTGGAGGAAATATCAAGCAGTGTTCATCTGAAGAAAAATCTAGAAGCTTGGGGAGGTCAGACATTGGTAGATAAATAGTAATAGTAACTTTAATATCCTGTAAAAATCTATTGCACCTAGAGGCAGAACCTTCTCTCATACCTCGAGGGACCCGGTTTTCCAGAGACTGCAAACACTCCTTATCTACCCCCGTGAATACGAGTGTTCAGCCCTGTTTGAAAATCAGATCCCTGTAACACACTTTGCATTAAAGCTTCAGTCCCTTCCACAGCGGCTGCCCTGCAGAGAAGGGCAGGATCACATCAAGTTCCCCCAGAGGAGATCCCTGTATGCTCACAAACTGCTCAGCAACGGGGATTAGCTGCCACCAGCCCGGAGGGCAGAGATTGCCCTGCTCTAAAACACAAAGTGAGGCTGCTCGATGTGAGCTACAAAATTTACCATCCAGTAGCTCATCGCAGTGGGAACTGCATTCAGCAGCTGGCAGATACATCATCGGGGAAGCGCTCTCCGTGGCAGGCTCCTATGTGCCTGTGGGCAAAATCACAGTTCTGACAAATGCTTGCATGGAAAATTGCAGGACGTGAGGTTATAACGGTAAAGACAGCGGTCAGCAGGCTGATCCACAGTACCATTTCTTAGCCACCTTGAACAGAGGTGGAATCAACGCTGGTCTCTTCCCAAGGCACTGAACACAGCAGCCATTTACAAAGGCCAGCTAACTGCACGGACATCCTCTGCCAGTAAAGTTGGTCATATGAATTACAGACAGAATGTACTGAATTCCCTGTTAAGAAGTAAGGGCCAGGACCACGGCATGAGTTAAGCTGCGTTCAGCAGCATTGCACCTGACACAACAGGTAATAAAGTGAACAGTTCTATGTTGCAGCATCCAGACGGGAACATCCATGCCAGAGCAACTGAAGACAGTGGTTTGCCAGCTAATGAAGCACAGTGGTCACCAGCCCCGCACACGGAGTGAGTGGATTTAACAGCTGACTCCCTCAGCCACTTGCACACCTAGAGGACATGCCACCCACGATCCAGTCTGCTAGTGCACGTGATCTGGACACAGTGATGGCTTGAGACGTGACAGACACCAGCTGAAGTTTCACGCTCCAGATCTCCTGAACTCCTAAGTATCTCTAAACCCTTTGACATGATCTGGTGAGTATATGCATGGGTATTTTTCATCCAGGGCTTCAAGATATAAGAAGTGAGACCTGGTGTTGAGCCTTCACAAGAGACAAGGAAACATATATTAAATAACAAGCAGACAGTCTCTCCACAAAATAACACTCACACAAGGCAAAGTTAGAGGTCAGGAAAAACAGACCAGAAATAGGCAGCTATGAAGAAGCAATGCTACCACATTCAAACACAGGTCCATCTCTCTTTTGCATGCAGCTTCAGAGCTCTAACAATTCAATCTCAAAACAAAATGCACTTATCCCGAACAACAGATACACACATCTCAGCCACTCTAGTATTTGGCATTCTCACAGTTGTATGGGCACCTGTCTCTACAACAGGTTTCATTCGGTATGCTGAGCAGACTTCGTCTTGGCAGTAAGGTCATAGTATTTCTTTTGAGTTCAGGACTGAAATACTTCACCAAGCGTCTGGAGTGCTCTCAGCTTTGTACCACAGGCAGTTCTTGGTACAGATCAGACCACTACTGTCTTTAATGAATTTAAAGGACTTTAACCCAGTCCTTCAAATCAAAACAGGCAGAGATGAAAGCAGGACTATGCTCACATGCTCTCTTAACAGCTTCCTCCTGCAGATACACGCTCTCCAGCCAGAATTCAGATAGTGAGGCTGCAACTCCCCAGTGAGCAAATGACCCGTTGTCCTTGTGGCCACTCTCCTCAGAGTGCCCCAGAGCTGCCAGCACTTATTCCAATCTGGCTGCTGGCTTGAGCGTCGTTCCTGAAGCAGCAGCCACTCTCAACAACAGGAAGACCCTGATTTGGAGCTCGAGTGCAGGTCAATGGTGTGGCCCAGCATGCAGTGCTCTAGCTGCTCCTCCACAGCGAGCACCTGTCGCACAGCCTCCTCAAAGGCCACTGCCACATTGGTGTCATCCTTGGCACTAGTCTCCAGGTATGGATAGTTACCATTTTCCAGGCACCAGGTCTGGGCCTCCTCTGTGCTCACTTGTCTCTCAAGTTTGTCTATCTTGTTGCCCAGGACTACAAATGGGAAGTGTTCAGGGTCCTTCACATCAGCATAATAGACAAATTCCTTCTGCCAGTTACTAAGATTCTCAAAGCTCTGCCGGTCATCCACACTGAAGGTCAGCAGGCAACAATCTGCTCCCCTGTAAAAGGGGGTTCGCAGGCTCTTGAATCTTTCCTGTCCCGCAGTGTCCCAAATCTGGAGGGTCACAAAACGTCCATCCACTTCCAGGTCCCGGTTTAAGAACTCCACACCAATTGTGTGGAAAGCCTGCGAGTCAAACTTGTTGGTGACATACCGGTTCATGAGGGAACTTTTCCCAACTCCACCATCCCCAAGGAGAATGACCTTTAAAAGCAAGGACTTCCCACTCATTGCAGCAGGACGGAGGGGTGCAGTACCGAGACAATCTGCAGGGTTCAGAAATAGTACAAAACAGCTATTTGACTCGTAGATTCAGAAAGTTGCATACAGAAGAACAGAACATGGTATTTCCATCCCCATTTCTTAACAAATTTTGTATATAAGAAGTAATCTCTTATTAGAGATATTAGAGCTGGGATTTGGACAAGCTTTCAGGCACTTTTGGTGAAAACTCTGCATCTGAAAGCTTGTCTCATTCTTCCAAACATTCCACCACTAATTAAATGTCTCTTTGGGCCTGTGTCCTCAGGCTATCACAGAAACAGCAAAATCACCACGGATCACCGTCACCAGGCCTTCCTTTCCAATGTATACTCCCTGGATAAACAATTTCTCCGATCTGACTAACTCTACTGGAAGGGTGTAAAAGAAGTCATCAGGCAAATCAGTTCTTAATCATCCCAAGAACGCTGACTCACAAGCAGAGCTGTGCTTGTTTTCTACGCATGATCTCTACAGCTCAGAAGGTGTTTCCCAGGCACAGAGACTCAGCTCCTCTGCTGCTCTTTTCTGGCAATGCTTTTCACAGGCCAGTTTGCTAGGGCACAGGAGCAAGTTCACATTGCAACAACACTGACAGCACAACTTCCTCGGTCAGCAGTCGCAAGAGGAAGGCCAAGAGCCAATCACACCTCCCCCTCCCGGAGACATTCTGCACGTGAAGGTAAAGGCCTGACACAGAATAAGAGGTTTATTTGGCTGCTGTCCGTACTGTACCTGCTCTGGAAACACAGCGCTTCTGTCTCCAGGACTGTCCAAGAAACACCTTCCTCCAGCATAACAGTCACTAAAAACAATCAGTCAGCAAGGTTGCCAAAGCTGCACTTGGTGCACTGCCTCTCAGCTTGTAATGCGGAACTGGCCTGGAAGAACAGCAGAGCTCTAGGAAACTGAAAGTGCAGGACTGATGCTGGAGTAAAACAGGCAAGAGCAAAGCACCGAGGACAGATGGCTCAATTCTGACTCGGGCAGAGCCCCTGGATGCTAAACCACAAATAAGAAAAGAATAAATTGAGGGAGCTCTGCCTGCCGAGAGTGCACAAGCTGCGTAACCCGTGTATCCCCTCAACCTAGGGGATGTCAATAGTTTAGATCTGCTTGGCCTGCCTACCAACACATGGGAATTCGGTCTGAGGATTGAACGTGGACCTGAATCCACTAATCAGAAGAGTGAGACAGCTGGCAAGAGCCTGGTACGAAAAGAAACGGGATCCTGCTACCAGCATTCCTGGGAAGGGTGTGGACACCATAGCGCTGCTTAGTGATGACACAGACCAACCTCCAACCAACTGAAACAGGAGCATTCAACACCGCTCAGATCAGCAATCCTATTCCTTCCAGGCCAAACCCCGTTTTCTGCTTTATTAGTAGAGGGCACTGTTCACCTTGGTTTCTGCTCTTTTTGCAGGTCTTTCAACTCACGCTTACCACAAAGCCAAAATCAGAAACTTCTGCTTCAAGTTAGTTTCTGTGGGAAGTGCAGGAACTAACTAAAGGGCAATTTCACTTCCCCTGCTCAGAAACGCAGAAAAGCATTTGTGTAACTCCATGACTGTAAACCGAAGAACAAAATGCAGATGCCACAAGCGACAATCAGGAATTGCAGCATAGCTCCTTGGGGCTGACAGCTTTGAGAAACTCTCCCCTGAGCAGGTGAGCTGTTGAAAACCCTTGCTCTTCTTTTTCCAAACCCTTGCTGAGAGGTGTTTTAAGATGGTCCCTACCCCATCACCAAAGCCCTTCCTGACACTTGCTATTAGCCGTGACAAGAGTTTTGATTAGAAATGGTTTGTTAGCAAGTGACTAGCAAACATTTCAGAAATGACTAACGGGTTACACTAGACTACTCCAGAGCCTGGCAGGTCAGCAGACCACGGACAGACGTGACACAGCCATGACACCAGTGGGCATGCTGCCACCCATGACACCGACGTTAGCAACGCTGTCTGCAACCTGCGCTCACCGGTTAGCCCTTTGCAAGGCATTCCGGGGGCAAACCTCGACTTGTAGCAGGACCAAAACCCCTCACGCAGGACGCCCGCTCCCGTTTGCGGATAAAAACAGCGGGGTGCGTGCCTGTGAGCTGCGCGCTGGGCACCGCCCCGCCGTGCTCCCCAAGCGCTAGCTCCCAACTCGGCAGGAGGCGAGACCCTCCGGCGGGCCCCCGCCCGATCCGCAGCCGGACCCCCA
>NW_010416629.1:0-1810 GCF_000710305.1 Buceros rhinoceros silvestris | reverse complement strand
GGCATGGACTGTCTGTAGATTTTGGGTGTGTGGAGGACTTTGTTCATCGGATGGTGCACCCTGGGGCCACAGTTACCATCTCTGTCCTCTAGATTTCCAAGGACTAATCTGGCCATCTACACAGAGGCGTTGAATGCCACTTGAGATGTTCTCAAGTACCTGGGCTGACCCTGCAGGTCTCCAGAAGATCCTGTGCCGTAACTCTCAACCCCTTGCAGATGTCTCAGGACTTCTCAGATGACTTGAGATGCCTCTGTTTGGGCAAACGAGTCAAGCTGCAGGTTTGTGTTTTGTCGTTTGCCCTTTCCAAGCCATAGGACAGGTCGACTCCATTCTCAGTTGGCCTGGCTGTTGAATTGGTGACAAAGCAAGTGGAGACATAGGTGGGACAGAGTTCCTTGCTGATAAACTAAACAGGCATGTTTTCTAGCTGTGAGGCCAGCTGGTGGATTGTCTTATAGTTGAGGAACTTTTTCCCCCGGGCTGGGCCTCTCTGCAGAGAGCAGCTGTAGCATATGGGCTCTGTGCTGTGGCCATTGTGTTCCATAACCCGTCTCCTGCAGTGCCAGCTGCATGGGGCTGGTGCGTGATGGGAAGGGGGTGATGCTGTGTTGGGCATCATGTTCCTGGGGGTTTCACAGAGCTGGAAGGAAGTATATTCTGTGCGGTTTGCTGGAGCTGCATTGTTTTGTTGGACAACATCTGAAAGATGTTGGTTTTGCAGCTGAGTCTTGTGGTACGTGAGAGTTAGAGGGTTTGACCTTGGCCAGCTGCCAGAGCCCCAACAGGGCAAGGGTGGAAAATAAGATAGAAGAGATCATGGATCGAGATAAAGCCAAGGAGATCACTCACCAATTATTGTCATGGGCAAAGCAGCCTTGACTTGGGGAAAATTGACTTAATTTATCGTCAGTTGAACATGGAGTAGGATGGTGAGAAAGAAAGAGAGAACACCTGTCCTCCACCCGCACTTCTTCCCAGGCTCAACTTCACTCCTTCATTCTCAACCCCTCTACATCCATTCCCTGAGCAGTGCAGGTGTCATGGGGAATGGAGCTTATGGTCAGTCCATAAGGCGTTGTCTCTGCCATTCCTTCCACCTCATGCCCTTCCACTGATCCAGGGTGGGAATCCCTCCGACAGGAGACAATCCTTCAGGATAAGCCTGCTGCAGTGTGGTGTCTTCATGGACTACTGTCCTTCAGGTCCTGTCTACCTGATCTGGCCTGGGGTTCTCTACGGCTGCAGTGTGGATATCTGCTGCACTATGGTCCTCCCCATGTGCTGCGAGTGAATCCTGGAGCAATTCTCCCATTTCTTCTCGGACCCTCTTTGTTGCAGGACTGTTCCTCACAACTTGTCCTCAAAAGTCACTGTTGGGCAGTGGGTTTGCCCTTTCTTACACATCTTTTCCCAGAGGAGCCACCAGCATCACTAAAGGGCTGACGTGTGTCCTGCAGTGAGACCAACGCACCTGGAATTGACTTTCCTCGGCACAGGGCAGCATTGCCCTTGTCTCAGAGAGATCCCCTGGAACCCCCCAGCTGCCCAGCACCTGGCATGAGCACCTTGTACACCTGCCCGTGGATCACTGCAAGATGAAAGCATGACTTTTTCCTCACCTCACCTTGCACAAAAACCACCTTCCTGGGCATTTTTCTGAGGCAGAGTGCATTGATAAATGCAGACCTCATGCAAGAGCAAAAGCAGAGCAGGAGAGCAGTTACACAGAGCAGGGGCAATCATGGTTTTGCATGAACTGGGGCAGGGAGAGGACCTGTAAGGGTGGTGTGGGAACTGGGCTCTCCAG
>NW_010416628.1:0-834 GCF_000710305.1 Buceros rhinoceros silvestris | reverse complement strand
CTTTTCACCTGCTGTTTCGTCCCTTGCCTGTTGCTAAAGGGCTTTGCAAGCGTGAGTGCACCCTTCAAGCCTGCGCGGTGGATTTGGAGGTGCAGCGTGCGTGGAACTGGCCCCACCCTTTACACCTGAGGTTCATCTGCCAGGGCCTAGCGAGCTTGGACGGTGACAGTGAAGTCATCGGGTTTGGTTAGAGTATCCTTCTCTTAGATGTATGCCTTACAAGGCTAAAGGAGCTCCATCTGCCCAGGTTTGAGGTTCTTCTTCTCCTAGGATGGCTGCCCGAAGGCTAGTGAGCCCATCCTGCCCACGGACACACTTTGTCTGACCCTTCAGTTGAGACCTGTCTGGCTTGGGAAACCCTACCAGAGGCACATGCCACCACCGGCACAGCTCTCAACCTCTCAAGGGCACGCAAGCTCCTTCACCATGACAGGGGGGTGCCCGTGAAAGAGAATTCATTAATTAATACACATGCATCAACCCTCCCCAGCTGTTGACTTCAATAACTGCTATTTCCAAGTGTCCTCCCTTTATTGAAAACTTCTACCAGTTTTGTTTGATGTAGTACAAGTTTTGAATTCTTAACTTGCTGCCAGCAAAGATGTGGTTTGAAAGACACAGTTAGACATTTCCCTAAAGGTTAAATTTCAGTAAAAACAATCCTAATATCCTAGACTGTTTCTGAGGAACTGAACTAAACTTCAGCTTACTAGGTATCACATAGCATTTTCCTTCCTGCAGTACTAAAATGTATTCCATATTCCACAATAACCACAGTGGGCAGGCTTTACACACTTCTTTTCTTACTGATTGTCCTGGGTTCAACATGGAGGA
>NW_010416627.1:2646-7554 GCF_000710305.1 Buceros rhinoceros silvestris | reverse complement strand
CAGGAGATTCTTCCGAGGACCTGGGCGGAAAGCAAACTATGCCCCTCGCATCCCCGCGCTGGACTAGGACTGGGAGGCCTGGCTCTGGGAGTGAACCAAGGGAGTTTGAGTACGGGGAGAAGTTGTGGATGAACATGGGTCTCCAGGAGGAGAAGGGGAAAGTCACATGGCCTCTGTACCACCGAGATACAGGGCAGGTTGGAGACCTTGTAAGGTAGGGGCAGTTTCCAGAAGAGGGTGGTTGTTGGTGTGGTCCCACAGGCACAGTGTGCCTCTAAATAATCTCTTTGGAGAAGAGGTGAATAGTGAATTGGCATAGCCAGCTGCTGACATCACAGTATTTACAGCACTCCACTCTAGAACTGTTTGTGAAGGCTTGCAGAAGGAGCTTGAGAAACCGAGTGACTGGGTAATAAAATGGCAGATGAAAATCAGTCTCAATTAATGCAAAGTAATGCACGTTGGGGAAAACATCCTTAACTATATGTTCACAGTGATGGACTCTAAGTGAGCTGTTACCATTCAGAGGACAGATCTGCAAATCATTACACGTAATTCTTCAAAAACATAAGTTCAAAGCTAGCAGTGGTCAAAAGACAAATGAAATGTTAGGAATTATTAGAAAGAAATAAAGAATATGATA
Organism: Buceros rhinoceros silvestris; assembly: GCF_000710305.1. Classification (NCBI taxonomy): domain Eukaryota; kingdom Metazoa; phylum Chordata; class Aves; order Bucerotiformes; family Bucerotidae; genus Buceros; species Buceros rhinoceros. Next base: position 6,911 of record NW_010416627.1, on the reverse strand, counting down.
AAAGACATACTTTTTGTTACCATGCAAACCTGTACTGTGCTCACATCTATGCTATCCTGTAGATCTTATCTCCTGGCAGAATAAAAAAACCAGTATGATGTAGGTGTGAAAAATAGAGAACTAGAATGTTAATGACAAAGATGACAAGGTTCACTGGAGGGAGGGGACAATTTGTTAGACAGCAGGTTTAAAAGAAGCACCGTAAGTATTCAGGAGACAATGTCACTGTGGAACTCATTGCCACGGGAAATTCCGAAAGCCCAGATGTAATGATACTAAAACAACAACAGCAATTAAATAAAGCTGTTGGCACTAGGCCAAAGAAAGTTTGTATTCTGAGAGTGATGTAGACACAACTACAAGCTCAGGAAATAATGTAGTTTCTAGCCGCTGGGAAGGGATATAGGCATAGTCACGCTACCCCAGCCTTGCTTCTAACATTATTATTATTTTTTTTTATTTGTGGGGCTTACAGACACTTGCGTTTAACCAGCAAGGCCATACTTACGTCACTATGCTAAATATAAAAGAATATTTTGTCCTAAGGAAAAGAATGGAGAAATCACTTCTGCCTCTAGCTGGGTCATGTCTCACTGAGAGAGGTGTTGCACTGATTGAGGTGATGCTGCTGGCACAGCATGAACAGCTTATAACAGGTACCTTTGAGGTACTCAGAAAGTAGCAGTGGTATGAGTGGGATCCATTTCAGCTAACTTCAGCTGGTGTTGGGATGCTTACTCTTCAGTGCTTCACGCTACCTTTATTGAGGTGCTTCTTCCTGTCACCGTGTTTCCAGGGTACCAGCTTTGCCAGAGGAAACAAGAACAAAATATGTATCATGTTCCCAGAAAAAGAGGCAACTAAAACATCAGGAGCATAAGTCACCTTGCCTGCTCTTCAGTACCTGAAATAGGAAATGAAGATGATGGTGTTTGGACACCCTGGGGTAAAAACATGCGCTGAGAGCTTAATTTCCCTGTGGAAAGTAAATGTGATACTGTTTGCCTTTGGGATGTAACAGAATCCCCACACTTTTCAGGAGTCTCAGTGACAGAACAAGTAAGTAGAAACCGGCAATGTTATTTGCATTAGAAGCATGAGTATTTCTGTTTGGTGCAAGATTATTGAACAGCTATCCCACTCTAGGTCATTAGTGAACTGCTGCAGAGCTGTAACAGCTTTATCTAGCTAGGGTTTCATCCCCGTCTTCCAGAGAAAGACCTTCTGCCAGTAAGGAAGCCTCGCTCCTCAGAACTAGGTTCTGACTGCTGTAGCAAGCACATTTTAGATTAATAGTAAGTAAAACCACAGCAGCATATTGCAGAAGACAATACAAATGAAAGAATACTTTAAGCTGTGTGTTTTAGGAAAGCAGGAAGGAGGGGACTGTGTTTGGGGGGATCTGTTGGAGGGATATAGATTATGTCTCTCTCTCTCTCGTTTTTTTTAATTGCTTATGTAGCAGCTGATCTCCAGTTCTTCCCCTTGAACTGAGTCTTCTTCTGTTTTCAACAGAAAAGCTTAATGAGAGACCGGAGCAGTAATGAAAACCTAGTATGTTTGTTCCAGAAATAATTTTAAAATGGAAGGCACCATTTTAAAACCCTGAAAAATTAATTGTTTAGGAACACTCCTCTCATTGTCTCCAGGTCTCAAGCCTTATATACCTTATTTTCTAAATGGTCAATCACTGAAATTTTCCATGGAAAAGATGTATGTATGTATTTATAAGCAGAGAGAAAAATAAAGGGTTAATCATCTTTTCAGAAGTGGGTACATAGGGCTCCCAGTCAGCTGGTTTCTTTGGTATACCCAATTAATTCATATTATTTCTCAGGTATTGCAGTGGAGCTTAGCAGCTACCACTGAAATTGAAGCTCCCTTGTGCTGTATCTGCACAAACACTATGAAAGAGTCCTGGCCTTGCAGCCAAGCAAAGCCATGTCAAAAAAGAGGAGACATCTCCCCTGTTCAATTTCTCTCACTATCCTCATAATTTCTAAATGAACACTTGCCCAAAGCAGTGCTTGGTTAAGAGGTCCCTAATCAAGCTAAGTGCTTTGAAATGTCCCAGGGCAGTGCTATACAAAACCCCTTGAACAAGTCCCAGATGCAGAAAAGCATCACAGATGGGGTGCTGTGCCTGTATCAGAGTCCCTTCTCTGACACACAGGTTGGAGTGGGAGAGCTGGAAGACTGGTGTGGCTGCCACCTCCACAGCAAGTCTGTGGAGCACTGGCAGAAGAGCCATCACTCATTTTGCCTTCAGTGATAAACACACCTGAAGTGGCTTAGCTGAGGGGCACACAGAGGGGCAGCACTAGAATAAATTGCAGACCTGCCTAAATATTCCAAATCAGTAGGTCCCAGCCCAGCAAACCTTATCCACAAGTGTGGTCACATCTAATTCCGTGCTGTTTACTATACTGTGCATGGCACATCATCACTCAGAAGAAATCATATTTTTTTTCAGTGTACATCAGTTTTGGCTACACTCACTGTGTCAATATAATTTCTGGATACCGTCTTTTATTTGTTAAAAATAAGTTGTTGCCATTAGCGCTCAGTGTTACTTCAATATGATGGTAATGCGTGCATTAAAATGCACAGGTAGATTAGATATTTAACATTCAGCTGGAGTTCTGGCACAGTCCTAGGGCGTGAACTGTAGCCAAGAATATATGGATTCTTAAATCTGTTTCCTGTGCTAAATCTCAGTATCATCCTGTCCATAAGTAATGAGGAGAAAGATGATGTAAAATAATGGTATTGTTAAAATACTGTCACCTCTCCCTCTGCCACATTTTTAAAAGAAATATATTGCAAAAAATTCATAATACACCTGGCCATCTTTCTCATGTCTGTCTTTCTTCCTCATCTGAATGGAATCAGTGCTCTGTATTACTCCTTAGATTCAAGAGATTATGGCAATCTTCTCTGTTTTTTTCATTAGTTGAGCTGATTCTGTACAAAAGCTGTTTAAGATTCATGAGTAATTTTGCCTCTGCAAAGAACAGGAATGCAGCAGAGGAAAAAAAAAAAAGAGGTTTCCAATATTCTAGTCTGACGATGGGATCCTGATGAGAAATATGCACACAATTAATTTAAAATCAAACGCAACAATTCCTTTCTTCCAGACTGTCTGCACAAACTGAGGTGTGCCTCGCTTACTGCATCCAGACCATGTGCATCCTTCGTCTTGTGCAGACTGATGTTGCACAGGCATACTCCTGCTTTACCGGGTCTCTGCAGGGTCGTAAGCTCCCAACAATGATTACAGCTCTTCCTCAGCCCGGGAACCTTGAGGTCTGTCCTTTCTGTGGCCAGACCCTGTTGCTTCAGGCCCAAGTTTCTTATTTGCTCACACCAGAAGGCTTGCAGACAGGGCAAATCGGATTCTGTTGGTCACTGAACCTGAGAATCCGGAGAGAGAGAGACGAATCCACACTTTGCCCACAGCTATGTACCCCATTGTGCCTGGGGCATGCTATGGATGCTTGAGCAACCTGCCAGACCTTAGCAAAGGGTTAATCTGGGTTTAGATAATTCCCAGGCTCCAGATCCAGTTCCTGCTTCATGCGTCTCAGTGGATGCAGGGATCATTTTAACTGAATAATTTTAGGTTGACTGTCATAGATCTCAAAGGAAGAAAAGCAGAGCTGGTGACAGGATCCCCACTCCAGTGGGATTATCATGCTTGGAGGTGCCAGTTAAAGCAGTCCAGTGTAGTGCAGTTCAGTACAATGGCTTTGCGCATCCTGATCCTCCAGACAGTTAAGGAGACTGATGTGAATGATTTGCATATCTGGAACTGCCTAAGACACCACCACTCTAGGTGCTGCATAATGTCAGCTCTTCCACACTGGGATCTGTGTGTCAAAAGTGTTTGCAAATGACACCCATCTCCCTTCCCTCCTGGCTTTTCCATCCTGTTTCTGCAAGGTACTTGGAGCAGGAGCATGGCATTGAACATGAGGTACTCTGAAGAATTACCTTCAGGCTTATGTTTAGGCACATGTGCTTCGTTACTTTCTTGGATCAGGGCCTTAGCACCCTGCAGTCACCAAGCGAACCCTATCCTGAAGCCAACTTTGAGCGGCTAAGCAACAGAACTGGCACATTGTATTGATGCCATTTTCTTCATTAAGAAAGATGATGGGTATATCATTATTTCTTGAAAAGCATCCAGCCTGTGAAAAGATTCAGACGCTGTTGATCAAGTTACCATGGATTTCTTTTGAGACATTCAAGCTATTAAGAGCAGG
>NW_010416627.1:0-2582 GCF_000710305.1 Buceros rhinoceros silvestris | reverse complement strand
CAGGAATGTTTTATCTGAAACGCTATACAGAAACCTACTGATAGAAATAATCACTTGCTAGCTGTTACCTTTCATCTTTTGTACATGAGTAGAAGTTTACCATGTTCTTAATTACAGTGAATTAGATGAATTTGTCATAGCAAATCAGGCCATTCAGATTGTGAATATTTTCTGGAAAGGGAAGAGCAAAAAAACTTCAAACAGTGAATCCAAAAGAAAAGGTTGTAAAGATGGGCAGACATGAGTCATAAAGGAGAGCTACTGTAGGTGTCCTTCATACCTCTGCTTGATGTTTTTTCTTCTTGTACAAAGGAAATCAGTAACATTGCACACAGACTGCAGAACATCTTCATTTGAGGATGCAATTTATTGGAGCTTCTTAGAGAATCACTTATTATTTCACATAATGGGGAGAGAAGCTTTCGAGGCATCCTGGAACAAGTAGGTTCTATCGACCACAAGAAGATAATGACTGCTCTCTAATCACTCTCTAGAAAGTTTCCAAGATCAAGTCTGTAACATGACTGTGTCTACAGAAATACTTATTTTCACTACCAGCTGCAAAACAAAACAAAAGAGGGACTAACTTAAAAAAAAAATGTGGCCTTTTGTTGTCATTTACAGAAAGGTCTTTTGACAAGTTTTGGAAGTGTGATGTTGAGCAGAATGTGACCATAATATAAGAAAGTGGAGAAAGAGGAGCAGCCTCTCCCCGACATGAGTCTGCAACTGTGCAAAGCATCCAATATGTGTTGTAAATAGGCCTACAGCCCCATCAACTCTCATCCCTATAAGTCTATCCCCGATGTAACAGCCAGGAAAAATTGTGCAAAAATCATATTTGCTTTCATCTTATGGTTCCATGCCATTCTAAGTGGAATAAGAATAAGGCTCTATACATAAAAGCACTACTTATTACTACAAGCCTTTGCCCTGTCTTCCTCAGGGTTACAAGGAGTAACTGTGCCTGGTAACACAACTGCAGAATCTCTCTCTGAAGCTGTCTGCGGTTTCAAGTTATTTAAATCCTTCCCCAGGTTAGGAAAAAACACAAATATGTCCTTTTTAATTTTTAATCCAGAGGACACTGAAACTGAGAGAAGCTCAGCTGCTGTTTACCTTTCTGAATGCAGCTAGCTATGGGACAGGATGCAGTCACTTTCTTACAGTCTCTGTCACAACTGCATAATTGGCTGGAGCAGGACAGGAAGTGACCAAAAATGTAAGACTAGCTCCTTGGTGGATGCTCCCTCCCCTTCCGTGTACTAGGGAAGAATCTGTAAATTCACTGCTGTTTCTTGGGTATCAAAGCTGCAGAGGACAAGTTGAGAAAGAGAAAGAGGTGTCACGTTCCTGTACCTCACAAAGGAGAGTCGGAGATTCATTATTTAAGCTCTTATGTTCCACTGGGACTCAGGGAAGATTATGAGATGTGCTCGCTGGGAGCAAGTTGTCTTCAGTTTTCTTGATTCTATTCCTCGTGGACTGCACTCCTTCCCACACCCCAGCTCTCCAACTTTATCTGCTGATTTGGATGGAGTTCCAGACTTCTGTGGGGCTGAGCTTCACTTGATGAGAGAGTTTCAGGTATGCTTCATGCGTCACTGGGTACAGCTCCTCAAAGGCAGGGTTGAGTAGATTGGGCTGTCTCTTGCACGGGTACTACTATTTTGTCATGTCACGATTCTGACACGTTAGCATTATTAGCAAACACTGCATGGCATCATCTTCAAACAGCTGGGGTTAGGCAAAGGGGAGAGAGGAGAAAATCAACCTGAATCATCTCCTGTATGAGAAGGGGTACAAGATTTGTGTTTAGAGCTAGTGACTGAAAGAGAACGTGCTGCAGGTGCAAATGCTGCATCACCAAACCAGTACAATCAGTGCTTTTGGGACCAGTCAAGCTTTTCTGGGTTATGTGTGCCATCCAGGCAATGCTGCCACATTTCTGACTGGGATTTCCTGGATGGGAATACACTCCCTGGTTGCATCACAGCTGCTAAGTGTGTATCTTGGAGGCAGCAAATCCACTTCTTTCTGGACTGATTGTACTAAGCAATGATACTTGCCTAGCAATGATTGTCTTAATCCCTGAAAAATACCAGATAAACAAGGATCTCAAAGGACACTGGTACAGCATTTACAAGCAGAGGAATAAAGGATGTGCTCCCGTACTGTGGATGGATGGCAGCCATACTTGAAGAGTGTATTTCCATTCATGGCAGGTGAGACACCAAGGTGGTGGGAGGAGCTGGAAAAACAGATATACAGGATGTCATAAGAACAGCAGGTTGGACCTTCTTCTTTTCTTTCCCCATCCCCCTGCCCCACCAAGTACCTGAGCTTCTTAGTTCTCTCCATCAGCTCCCAGGCTGCTGCTGGCTGCCATTCACCATTGCCTTGCTGCCCAAAGATTGGTGCCTCTCAGGACTACTGTCACTACTTCCAGCTCCTATATAAACCAAATAAACTAACCCGGAGTAATTTACTTGGCACAAACAAATGAGTGCTGACACAAACTGCTGCCTGCGCTGGTTCAAGAGCGTACTTAATACTAGGGGAGGGAAGGGGCAGGAAGAGGA
>NW_010416626.1:1690-4407 GCF_000710305.1 Buceros rhinoceros silvestris | reverse complement strand
TATAGATATTGTTAATTCAGCTTTGTTTTCTACATATATTTAAGGTTTTTAAGTTTTCTGATATTTTTCATTTACATTTTTCTTCTTTTTGAGAGAACTGAAAAATTCCCATAATGACAGGTATATTAAAAAACAAGTGGAGAAAATGTTCACTGGTCTTGTGGAAAAGATAATTAAATTGTACACATTTCTTTCCAACCGATTTTATTCTCATGTAGAATCTGCCCATAGATCTAAATTTTCTATTTTGCAGCTAGCTTTTAAACCATAACTTTAAGGAAAGAAATATTGATATTGTGACCTTCAAGGATATAGGAGCGCTTGGAAACTTTGACGGGCACACATTCACATGTAGATTCAGATAATTTAACTTTAAAATGAACTCTATTTAGTTAGGTATTTATAAAAATTAAAATTGAACATTAAAAATTAATTTCATTATGATTAATTTCACATTTTAGGGAAGGCTAGAAATATACAGCAGTGGATATTAAATCTTCGTGTTATCTGCAGCCCTGATTCAGTTGAGAAACAGACTTCAGATCTGACACAAATCTAAGACTAAATCCCGATACATGTCGGCCCAATAGCCTGAGAAAGCCTGAATTCCTTTATTCGGCAAGCATTGATATTGCTGCCCTTGGATGTTTTGAGAGGCATTAGTCTCTCACTGAAGGATGGCATGATGTCAGGTCATGCTCATATCGTCTTCTGCATTGGCCTTATTTGACTTACTAGCAGTCATCCGCCTGGTATTATCGACTATACAAAAGACATCCCCAGGTACTACAGTTTGCATTTTTTATCTCCAAAGTGTGTGTGAAAAGGGTAAAACTAATTTCATTAAAAGGATCCCTATTAGCTAGTCCTCTAGAAAGGTTCAAGAATATAAATTACTCTTTCTAAAGTCACTTGGAATTTGTACGCACAAACTTGTATCCATATTTAGCTTTGCAATCAGTGGTGGAAAAGAAGAGGAAGAAATAAACCCAGTCAAAATCCAGACTATGCTTAGATGGGACACCGGATTTCACCAATTTTAAAGGGAATGTATCATTGAAATGAAGACTATAAGGTAGAAAAGCATGCTTCCTTTATTCTGATGGAATAATCAACAATCAATCATTTTTAGTGCAGTGGTCTCTGTCAGCAATTCACATGCTTAACTATTTCCAAATGTCGGAATTATATAGTGCAGAACTAAAGGCAGAATTACACCCAGAGGACGCCATTTTAGAAGTCTCCCTTGGTTGTGGCAAAGTGATTCATAGTTTAAATTAAGAAATTCTAGAACCCTGCGGGGTGAAGCTGCTTCATTGGCTTCCGTTATTCTCAGAAGTAATTTTTCTTTCTCTCATTCTGTGCTGTAAAATCTGTGGCAGACATAAGCTTTCCAAAGGAACATGAGAACAAAGCCCAAGCTGGGATAGCTTTGAGAATAAATTCTATGGGGCAAGGGAGTGGTGAGAAATAAACATTGATAGAGGCATTTTTGTAAACTATGCAGAAATATTCAGGATAATTTGCATATTTTTCCCCTGTTGGTTGATCAGTGTATGTACTTCTACTATTCCTCTGCTTCCTATATTCTACCCACGATTAAGAAAATATGTTTACTTACCTTGTTGGCAATACAGTGCACGTGAAGACTGATGGGTAACGTAAATACTCCAATGCTATCTTTGGACATCGATCGAAAATATATCTTTCAGTGCCACGCTTTGTTATAGTCTCCAAACAAAAAGAAGTGTGGCAATTAGAGTTGTTGAGCTGTACAGGAATTGTATCATGTTATTTACAAAATTTGGACTGAGGCCACATCAGAAGTGTACTCTCAGTGAAGAAAAAAGTTGCGCAAGACTGGAAAAAGCTGCCTCCTTCCACCCCTCCTCCCCAGCTCTGTTTTTGTCACTTCTCTCTTTCGTGCAGATCTTCCCTTCTCATCTTCATTTTGTACAGGTGGTCATCATACCACCTTATTGAAATCGGGTGAAATTAAATGAGACCTTTATTTGATTATTTCTGGTAAGCAAATCATTAGACATTAATTTCAGACACTTGTACCTTGTGTCAAATGTCAGAAAATGATGACTAAAAATAAAAGTCTAATTATTTTTGACACAAATATGCCTTGTATTTGTCATCGGATTTTGAAATTTTCGATGGATTTGAAGCCCGCTTTTCAACTTTTCTGCATGAATTTCACTGAGAGGAAGGTTTTATTATAAGAAAGGTAAATGCAGATAAAGATGGCATCATGGAACTGCAGAATCTGAGACTTGAAGGAAAAGAAAGATGGATGTAAACCTAACAAATATTTCTCAACACAAGCATTTCATAGTCTATTTGTGTTTTGCTGTCTTTTCTCTTCTACATACTTCTCCATTATCTCCTCACTCAGTATTTCTGTCTATACCATCCACCTCACATTAAAATTTTCTGCTACTTTTGGTTTCCTTTCTGTTTATTTCTATCTTCTAACATAACATAAATTTTTTAACATACCTTTGCTTTCAGTCACATGGTCCTCCTTTACTTGCCATCGATGTCAGATGATTCTTCTCTTTAATTCCACAAAAGGTCTCTCTCTTTCTGTGTTTCCCTTGTGCCTACCCGGACACAACAGCATATTAGCTTGATATTAGGCTTCTGCATTTCAGCATGTGAACTTCAGTTTCTCTTTTTTTTTTCTGAAAAAAAAAAAAAAAAAAAAAAAC
>NW_010416626.1:0-1635 GCF_000710305.1 Buceros rhinoceros silvestris | reverse complement strand
CATTTTCTTTTTTTTTTTTTGAAAAAAAAAAAAAAAGAAAAAAACCAAAAACCTTCACATTGAATGAACACTGGCCGACAATTCTTCTGAGTGCTTCTCAATGGGAATAATTATTGAAAAGATCAATGATCGTTCCTTGCATTGTCAATGTTGCAGTCATATGAAGCAACTTTCCACAAATAATTGTGATTTAAATTTGTATTGCTGATTACTGAACTACTATTATTCACCACTTTTCACTTATTATGGAACCATGAGGACATTTTCCTCTATGATCTTCCTGGTAAGAAAGAATTTTTTATGTTCAGTAGTTAAGTTTGCAGCAAAAACTGGAGAAATGTTATTTCCCTGCCAATCTGTCCATTGTGAGTTGTTTTTTTAAAAAAAAAAAAAATTGAAGGAAATTGTCTGTTATATTAAATGCTACCCTCTTTTCAACTTAAATCACTTTGTGATAAAGAGAATTTTTGTTCTTTTAAGCACTGTGTAAAAAGCATATGCAGAGAATGATAGAAGACATGATGTTTGACATTTAGTAGTGTTAACAGTTGTACTCAATGATCTTAAGGTCTTTTCTAACCTAAATGGTTTGATGATTGTACATTGACTACTGGTCAGGCATTTAGGCCTAAATTGAGTCAAGCTTTCATCTTCTTAACTTCTGAAATGTTACTGTTATGTCTACATTGTTGCTGCTGTTCTTGCACCCTTGCACTACACTAGTCTGCTAAGGAAGGAGCCACCACTTCTTTTGCAGTGTGAGTCACGGGTATTGACTGGGGAATTAGAAAAACTGTTTTCCTATGGGAATTATTCTTCTAAGATACTTCTGTAGCTGCATTCATTACATCTGCATAATAAAACACCTTAAGTCCTGTCTTTTGTCTCTTTTAATGGCTCTATGCAGTTTAAGATGTTATTGGACGTGAGAGCCAATTCTGACAAGGGATCTACTTCAACATAATGATATTTCGAAATGTTGACACCATGTGTTATGCTAAACTGTGTTCTTTCTAACAGACCTATTAAGAAGAAACAGAGTACAGATTTAAAACAGAAGCTGTGAATGACTCTTTTTTTCATATTTTGATTTCCGATACATTGCACCCTAAAAAATTGAATATTAGAATTTATTTTTATGGACCCACTTGACTCTCAGATAAATATTTCGTTTCAAGCACTAGCTATTAATAAAAGGCAGTCCAGCCAAAACGAAATTATCTGCCTTTAGTGAAATGGTAGCGATAGACTGAAACATTACCGCCTGTCCCGGTTTGGGCTAGACTTCCTGGTTTGGGCTGAAACTTCCTTGTTTTGGTTAATGAACGAATAGCAATTATTCCCTGCAAGTACTTTAACCCCACATTTAATTGGTCAAAAGAGAGTCAGGTGCACTGTTACGTGTTAAGGTTATAAAGCAACACGCAGGGAGGAACCGCCCTCTCTCGGACTTCCGCACTTGGACCAGAGAGCACCTCCTCCCACAGACCTGCTCTGGCAAAGCCAGGCCGCGAGCAGGCCTGAGCAGGCCGCGTCCAGACTGCCGTCTGCCGAGTTGAGCAGAAAGCCTGAAGGTCTGCCTGCATCCCCCCGATCGCTCATCGAGGTCCCGGGCAGCAGCGCGCAGGGAGCAGA
>NW_010416625.1:1458-10042 GCF_000710305.1 Buceros rhinoceros silvestris | reverse complement strand
AAGATCCAGTCCCCTGTGGCTGGCAAAGAGGAAGAATAGGAGAAAGCAAGCAAGTTAAGTTGTCATCAGAGATAACCACCTGGAAAAGCAGGCTAGATCTGACCAAAATAAATGTCTGAATACCTGATTGCTGATATATGGAGCAGCACAGTACTGTCCCGAGATCCTTTCTCCCCAATTCCATGTCTGAAATTCACAATCTGCTTTTATTTCTAGAAATTCAACAAAGCGTTTCTGCTTGAAAATTAACATTTCCATCAGCATTCAATAGCTGAGTGTTGTGTTAAAAGTATTAAACAGTATTTAGTGTCTGTTGGGGGGATTGTGTGGGAAGTAAAACACACTGCTGCTTATTGTTCCATCTAAAAGTCACTTGTTCATCCCTTAAAATACTTTGTATGTCTTTTAACAGGGAAATAAACTCTCATTTTTTTGTCTGCTGAAACAGTCAGGGATTCTGATTGCATAATATTTCAAGCTATATCGAACACGTCTAACATCTTCCATGTTACTTGCAGTATTATTGTTCATTGTTGTTCATTATTGTTCGTTATTGTTACAGCTATCTGTAGGAGAAGTTACCATTAAATGCTGGTTAAATTAAAAAAAAAAAAAATTAAGCCACAGTGTATGGTTTGTTATTTAGGACATATAACTAAGTTTGTGTTTAAGAATATACTCCCAAACTTCTTACATTTTTTGCAGGCTGCGACCACATACTTTGAATAAGTAGCATGGCAGTGCTGTTTGTGTTGCTTTAAGGTAGAGAAACAAGTATACTTATCTGCAGAAAAGATACTTATCTGCTTAGCGTCAAGGATTTCCTGATGAAAATAAGAAGTTAACTTTGGAGGAAACAAAACCAGTAATTCTCTGGTCCTGAAAATAAGAAATTATGCACTTAGGATAATAAATATAAATTTTGACAATGCTTTATTTTAATGGCACATGAATTAAAACGGCATTACAATGAAATTGCTGCAGAACATCCACATTAATATCAAATGAATTCATTATGACCAGCACAGTTACAATGAATACTAAATGAATTAATAATAATGAACCACTTAAAGGGTTACCTAATTGTTTTATTTCATTTTTATGTATATTTTTGTCCAAATTTAACTGTTGGGTTAATAGAGAATGACATCCAGTAATTCATTTCAACACTGAGTGTTTGTAAGTGATTACTTTCACACCAGATTCAGTCAAGCTTGCTGTACAGCCTGCATTGATCAGAAGTCTCAGAAAGACCCACCTATTGCACTGGATATTTTGAATCATGTGGATGCAAAATGATCAGCTGAGATGTATTAAAGATTTAACAGCTCTCTAATGGTTGGTGATAATCATGTTCCTCGAACTGATAATACATCTTTCTTCCAAGAATCCTAAGTGCTTTATGCAAGTGGTGTTAGCAATACCCTACAAAGAAACTTTGGGGTGGAACCATGCTAGGTGGCTTGATGTGATGACAGGGTAGCTTCACCGCAGCCACCTGTAGAAACCTCCAATCCTCCCAAAAAGTGTTCTGGTATTCTTTGTGTGTCACTAAGTTGCCACCTCTCATTCATTGCATTGCACACTTCAAGATGTGGTGTTTAAAGTTATCACCATAAATGATTATTTTCTGCCGTATAATCTTGGGAACCATATTTTGTAGCACTTAAATTATATTAGAAATGATACCTACAGGCAATGGACGTTATTTCCCTGTTTTGTATTAGCAAAACCTATATTCCTTTAGCACCATGCTCCACAACATAAGCCCCAGCGAAGCTCATCATGGGGAATCTGGGCAAGTTCTTCCACAGCTAGAAACAACAATTTCTACTGAAGCTTTCATAATGGTAAGGAAAATGGATACTGCTTTATGAAAGGTTTACTTTTTAACATGATAACTCACTTATAATTCCAGATAAACACCCAGAGGATGATGTATTTTATTTTAAAATTGGGAGGCAGAGTATTTTAAATAGGTTTTTGGTAGCACATATAAGGAATGATACCATTAGAAAGAAAAGTGTGAAAACAAGCTTGATTCCAAGCTTAGCATCTGGACACAAAACGCTTTTTAGAAGTTCCGGGTAAGGTGAAAACCCAAAGCAATTTAGAACAAGGAAACAAGGTGATGCATTTTTTAAACTAAATCACTTGCCTTAATCCGCTTAGGAATTTTTAAAAAGGAACAATATCTGTTTCATTCACAAATTATGTTGAATGTTTATCTAGTGCAACTCTAGTTTTGGGGGGTTTTTGGGGGTATGTTCTAAGACTCAAAGGTCCTTTAGCTTTCAGGGATAATTAGGGCCTTTAGATAATATTATTTTGCCATTAAATTTTTGAAAGGCTCTCCCTGTAACAGTTTTGAATCAAGTCTGTATCACTGAGTGGTAAATGATGTTTTGTTTGCTGATGTCTGCCATTTATTTGTTTTGCAGCTGTAAACAAACAATAAGATTAGGTGGGCTGCTCATTTTCCTTTTTTTCCTTGCAATAAGTCTGATTTTGAAACTTAGGTATTGCACAACTATCCCTTGTGTATTTTTGACAAAAAGGGGCCAAAATCCAGTAGGACGAACAGTTAATCCCGCTGCGGTCCAGTTACACAAACTGAGGGAAGAAGAGTGAAGCCAAAGACAGAGTTTCAAGGGCAAACAGAAACTTCAAAGCAAGGAACAGGTGACCTACATCTACTCATTTTACTGTTGTGTCCAGCCAGAACCTCAACACATTTGGCAGCCTAGAGCTATCATTTAATATCTGTATTCCATAAGATCAGGATCAGTCTCATTGACAGTAAAGTAAAAAGTGGGCCAAAAGAACTAAAAGGACACAGGTCAGACAGAGAAGTAGGGAAAAGAAGGCTTGTCCTTTTTTACTCAGTTAACAAAAATGGAGTGCAAAATGTAATGTTCTGGGGAAGAGAAAGTAAGACAACTTTCATCTACTGACAGTTGTTTCCATCACCCTTCTGCTGTTGTGCCTTGTAAGGGTGGCTGCAAACAGCAGGTCTAGGGCATTGGAATTGGAGAATTAATTGCTTTTAAATTTCCAAAACCTGGTGTTGTGAAGGTGACTGAGTGGTAGATGATGACAAGTGGAGCAGCAGTAGGAGAGCAGACAGAATCAGGCAGGAGAGCTCTTTGTCTTTCTCTCTTCTTTCCACTTTTATTTCCACAGAACCCTGAGAATCTACTACAAAATTTGGAAAAAAAAAAATCCCTCTAGATTTATGTTTTCCCTGAGGGGTCTTTTAATACTACAATTGTTTTGTAGTATAAAACCTGTAATTAGCTATTTGGGTTTTGCCTAAACTTGGGGGTACTTGACTTTAATTACCAATCAAATGTAACACTGCATCTGCATTCATGCAATCATCAGTGCTAACTCACACATACAAACCTTCTTTCATCTGAAGACAATAGGAAATTCTTTTTATTTGTTCTCACTCAGTTCTAACTGAAAATAACAGATGCTGCTAAGAAAGTTTGAGTGTTATGTTTATAATATTTTACAAAGCCATACAAGCCACATCCAAAGAGAGGGGAAGGAGATTGGGTGCAGACAGGATTTAATTGGGTTGTTTATGTTTGAGAGTCAGGGTTTATGGATTAGGAGAGACGAACATTCTTCTTGGTGTGCAGCCTTAACCAGTAAGTAGTAGTTATGAAGAGGATGTTTCTATGGTGCTACTTCAGAGCAGTGTAGTTTTGATCTTATTTCTTCCCTATTGACTTCCCCTCTATATACAACCCCTCTTTGGGGGCTGGGAGAAGAAGCGGGCACTTGTGAAGGCAGTTACTGTCCTTTAGTCTTTTTAAACCACCCCTTTCCCTCACCTCATGTCCCTTAACAGTCTGTGGAAACAAATGGAAGTTGGAGAAGTTACTACCACACCTAGATCTCAGCCCTATCCTTTTCAAAATAAGTTATCTTCTCAGCCTGTTTTCAACCTGTCCAGGCTGTGTGCTCTTTGGAAGAAAGTGTTTTCTTACAGAGGGGACGGTACTGGGTGCCCAGGAGCATTGTGGTACCTCCTAAATAATTGGTTTCAGAAGGTTCAGAATCAATGAGTCCTGCTTCCTACAAATATATATTTTTCAGTCTATTCATCTTACTATCTAATAGATGCAAGTCCTGATGAGCTTTAATCAAATCTGGAGTACCTCTTCTCTCAACCTGTCTTTCTCAAGCTGCTAGCAAATCGCTATGTTTAAGCGTGCTTTTTTTCTTCTGTCTCTTAAGTATGTTCAAATACCAAATGTGCTTTCACAAGCCTTGTACCTGTTACAAATCGGGATAAAGACGGTCCAAATTAACCAACTAAAATAGCCGATCATTTTTTCCTGAATGGATGGGAAATAATGCAGCCAGACAGTTCCCTTTGTATTGCAAACCATCTGGTTTTCATGCAAGCTCACAAAGACATGAGATTTTTTTTTTCTCTGTATTTCTGGTACAAGAGCAAGCTTCAGGAGTTGCTTTAGCCATACGAATAAAGGACTCCACATTTCTCTTATCTGCTATTGGGATTCAGACCCGTCCATTATCACAAATATTGCTGAAAGAATAAAAAAATATGAATTAAAAAATATATAAATAGAATTTCCCCAAATAGAATCAAAATTATATTAGTATATCCTCTTCATAATATCTTGCAGTCATCCTTCAAACAAATTTCTCTAAGTCCCGAATGTGGTTCTACACCTAATGGCAAGGATAGGATTTACAGAGGTGTGAGGTCATAAGCTATGGATTTGTTTCCATTGTTTTACAGGCTAGCAGAAGAATTTCTACCTGTTACCAACACTGGTAAAAAAAAGCGGTGAATTCAAATACAGCAGAAACTACTCTCACCTAATACGTTTTCTGTATAAGCTTATTCAGCATCATAACTGCATTTCTCTGACATCCTACAAATTCTGTAAGAATCAAATCCACAATCTTCTTGAATTACACAGATATTACGCATTCTTGTCATGCATATGCTCATATCTTTAACAGGGTGAGAGGTCTTAGTTTTTAAATGGGAATATTTTCAATATCTTCTGTCAGTAGACAGTTGTTCCAGGGATCAAACCTGTTTATTTATCTCAGAGAGGCTGAAAAAGTTTAACTAACCTTTCTTTATTTATTTTTATTATTGAGAACAAGCAGTAATGCAAAAAATCTTCATACATGAATAACATATTAGGTTAGAGGTGTAATTAATATAAAAAGATACAGTGCAATAGAAAGTTGGCTGATATAGACAGCAAACCATATATCAATGCCAGATATTGTATTTCATTGGGAGACACCAAAGATAGAAAATCAAGCATGGTAATTAATTAGTCTCGTTACTGTTTAACCTGAAGGTGGCATATATAAAAAAATCGGGTTGACTGAGCGAGCAAAGAGAATAAGCAGTTCAGTTAAATATTGAGAATGGTAGAACAAAGAAGTGGAGGGGGAAAAAGGGGGAAGAAATGTCTTCATTTATTGCAATATACAAACAATTTACTGATTTAATTCCTGTTGACTACAATCTCACCTAATTAAGAGCTTAATTTCCATAACTGGAAATTGGTATTTTTTGGATGAATTACAAAAATTTGGGGATTCTAAATTAATTTTTCACACCGTCAACCCATAATCAAATTCAAGGTGCTCTCCTTCTTTTCTTTACCACTGGTCATTCTTCCACTAGGAGGTAGCATATTTGTTGACTAAGAGAACAACATAAACTTTGGGAATTGGGCTTTCCATCTACTTACCACTGTCTTTCCTTTTAATAGACTTTTCAATATTTTGAAATTTTTTTCTCAGTATTTTGAAAACAGTTTTCAAATTTTTTTCTCATTTCAAATTTTCTTTTTCTCATTTCAAAAAAAACCCAGTTTTCAAATTCTTGAACTACCCCATTTATGATTTTATAGAAGAAAAAATATAGGTTTCAACTTAAAAGGAGCCAACTGCCTTCATAAAAATGATAAAAATTCAAAGCTGACATTACAAAGTTGATCTTAAAAAATTATATGTTTTAATTCATTCAAACTACCATAATTCTCTTCAACTTGTTTTAAACAAATTCTAACAGGCTTACTTTTTATGTGATTAAAGATAGGTTTGGCTTTAATTTTTTTCCTAAAGACTGTATTTTTCCAGTATCAAAAAATTAATTCCTGTTCAAGTCAAAAACCTGGATTTCAGGCCTACTTAGAGCCAGAGATATTTAATGAAATGTTTCTTCTCAAAATGTCAGTAGCAAAATTGTTAATTAGGTTCCAGTTGCAAAGCTGTTACTCAGCCAAAGGAGAATAAATAATTTCAGATAACAGGGTTTGCAGTATAGACAGACAAAAAACTTTATAGGGAAAAAACCCCAAACCTTTTATGCCTTTTTTTTTTTTTTAATTTAGTGAATAACAATAATCACATTTCTTCTTGGATTAGAAAAATATAATTATACACATATTGTCCTTTTTCTATGCAGACATAGCATCGATTAGGGCTAAAAAGTTACTGGGAAATACAGTCTTTACAGGTGACTTTATGGGAAATACTAGTCTTGACTTTCAAGATCTTTCAAGGTGTTTTACTTGATCCAGAAATCTTAGTCTTGTTTAGAGACAGACTTCTAGACTAGTACAAACATTCTAGTACAAATATTTGTCCATCTCAAGCATCGAGTTTAGTTTTTATGGGTGGTAGGATCCAATGTATTTAAAAACTTTGTAGTGTGCGATTTTGATACCCAAAATTCCAAGATAACCACACAATCTACAATTTTTCAGGAATAACTAATCTTACAAGAAGCCAAATTCATTAGATATCTCCCATTTTAGTCTAAAAGTTCCTCGGCTGCTTTGCATTAATTGCCTGTGCACGATCAGAACTATCCTTTCATGCACCATCTTCATTTGTTTTATCTATTACGAACTGAGTCATTTCTTAAACCTCGTTACTTTTAGCATGAACTTCTGATCTAGACCTTCTGTGCCACTGGGATGAGTGGGAAGATGACTTTCTGTAGGAAACTTTTACAGAGACAGAACCTCTTAAGTGATGACAAAACAACTATTGCCAAAAAATTAAGATTGTTATATTCAGAGATTATAGTTTTGTCTCATTTATATGTAGTTTATTTTTAATATTTATTAAACTTTTTCAGATGCAATGAACTTGCACAAAACACTGGTCACCACTGAAATTCATATAAGCTTCTTGTAGAGAGACCTTAATCAGTGCATACTGGATTGAAAGTGCAGTGAATTGGTCAAAATCAAACCCGCTGGTTCATTATAACTGGAAATTTACTCTCAGACATTTCGTTTCTAGCTTGTTCTGGAAATTATTGTAAGGAGTTAGTAAAACAGCCCCAAATGAATCATGCACCGCTATGTATTTGCTGTTTTGCCCTCTAATTCTGTGGTGACTTGGAGCTCAGGGTGTTACATGTCCAAACGTCAGTTCAGAGTGCATCATCTGAACATTGACTGCTGTCAGCCCGCTTAGCTTTCCACAATCTTCCTCCTTCTCTGGATGTTATGCAAGATTCCTATGGAGAGATAATGTTCTCCTTAACTAATTGGAGAAAATAAAGATGTATTTTATATATACATATAAGCATCCAGTGGGGAAGGCTAACATTTTTTAATTTAGAGAGAGAATAAAGTACTAGGCAAGTGTTGGGATTATAAGCCAGCATCCAGAGGAAATTCATACTGATCCTGTGTCATTTAACAAACAGAAAGCTCTAGAGGAAAATTCCTGGCTGTAGGAAATATGGCTTCTTCTGACAGTTGAGTTTTGTTTTTATCTTCTTATTGCCCACTTGAAGCCAGCTAACCATGAGGATACAGCAATGACCCCATAACAAAACAAGCATACAAGCATACAAAAGACCAACACAAACCAAATTTTTATTGCTCGGATATTTTTCCTTTGAGTCATCATGCACTGATTAGAAAGGCAGAACCCTGTTTAATGTGCCTGTGTTCACGGTGGGAGTTTTCAGCGGCTACAGTAAGCAGGATTTGAAGTCACTTGTTAATTTCTGAGCCTCCCAGAACAATCAGCATCTGTACTTAAAAGCCTAAATCTACTTTGCACATTTACTCTCCGAAGGTACAAAGAAACTGCAAACACAGATGGAGTGATACTCAGGTTGAGGGTGTCAGTGCCAAAGCAGGCAGTTCAGCATGTTAATTGCTTCTACCACTTGGAAACATCTGGAGCTATTGCTAAACTATATGAAGCTAACTGAAATCACTGCAATGCTCATCTCTGACATTCCGTTGCAGATAAAACGGAGTTTTAGCATCTAGATTTATTTCTTCCACCTAGAGAGATGTGTTGTATCATAACGTCTAGAGTCAGTTGCCTTCATGGGACACAAAAAAACATTAGTAAGTGGAAATTGCAGGTTTGACTGTTTGAGGCCCATCATCTGAGAATTGTCTCTGCAGAAGTAAACTCTGAAAGACTGCTCACAGAAATCCATATCTTGGAGACTGGCAGCAACCACTTTTGACAAGATTTCCACTGTGCTCCAGCTAAGTTCTGACTAGCAAAAGTCAAGACATTTTCTCCAGCCAAG
>NW_010416625.1:0-1366 GCF_000710305.1 Buceros rhinoceros silvestris | reverse complement strand
GGTTTTTGCCAAGATCTGTCAATTCTGGATAAATGTGTGAGGTCCTTTGTTTTCGCAAATAGGAACTGAAGAACAACTATTATATTAAATTTCACCTGAAGTGTAGAGCCAAACTTCTCTATTTTCATTATTATTTGTGTGCACTATGTTGCTTGGACCAGTAGAATTTTTCCTGAAGTGAAACATAAATTGATTCAAAAGGAGAAAAGAGAAGAGCTAAAACATCCAAAGACTGGGAAAGTTTCCCTTCCTCTGCTAGCTGTGATAATAATTAAAAATAGAATAGAACTCAACTATCCCCTCAACTAAAAGGAAACTAAAAATTGACACGAAAATAGACTTGTACACATAGGCAGCATGTGACAGAAGGGAAGTCATCAAAAGGTTGAAAAAATTTATCATTTCCTTTATTTTTAATTTTGCCCAGTGACAGTCCTATAGCTTATTTCTCTAGTATTAATGAATAGTGGAAAGGAAAATTACTGATTTCTGTGTCTTTGTAACATGGGGATAATAATATTATCCTCTTATCAATGACCACTTTTCTGTAAATACATACTTTCACTACTTGACTTGAGAGAGCTCATGTAAAACTCTAAAGTGGGTGTATGGAAATAAGCAAAAAGAATCTGACACAAATTATTCCTTTCATCAGTCCAACGAAGACCATGTTGGAATCAATCTTTTCTGAAAACCCCAGTACTGGATCAGTGAAGACTGCTGCATATACTTAATAGAAAATATTATTTGGATTATTAAAACCTTTGCTTAAAAAAAAACCTGAAAAACCTCCACATTTTGATCCTTTTTGGTTTGTTTATTTTCTAACATTGTTTAGATACCATTTTTCATAAGCGAATTCTCAGTGAAGAAAAATCTGCCCGTCAGAATCACAATGTACATTATTGAAATAGGACCCGATGAGCAAAATCCACAAAATTTCAGTAAAAAGCTGAAAAATCCCATCCATCTACTGGTGAAGAAATATTTTCAGTCCAGAGGATGGTCCAAATTTCCCAAAGATAGAAGGCTGCTGCTGCAGGAGGAGGAGCAGTGTGACCTCATCAGATGAACAAAAGTATATGTGCTGTCTCTGCACTGCTGATAATTTGAAAGTTTAGACTAACCTGACCAATGAACAGAAATTTCAGGGAGAGTTAAAACATGCAGATGACTAAGGCACAACACAGAACAGGGTCAGTGGGGCATTTTTTGTCTCTATTTTAAGAAAGCTCCAAGGTTACTGAATGTGTAGCAGCTTACAGTATCTGGTGAATGGGGAAACATTTTTGGTTCTTCCAGAGGGAAAAAAACCTCCACAAACCCTAATAATATAAATATAATAATAACATAATATATATTATGT
>NW_010416624.1:813-2505 GCF_000710305.1 Buceros rhinoceros silvestris | reverse complement strand
CTCTTGCCTTTTGGAAAGGAGAGGGGTTAATAGCTGCATCTGTCATTCATCCAGTGGCTGGCCCAGTTCTAACATATGACACATATAGTGCATAGAACAACTAGGCCTATACCACATGGAGCGTTACTGTTCAAAAAAATCATTAATAATACTGAAGACAAGTTTGCCAAAAAACTTGACTGCATCTTTACAATTACCTACTAGGTGAAAAATATATCCAGGAGGAAGCACAAAAGAACTTGGTTTTCATACAAAGATTTCATTTGATTTTTCTGTTGTTTGTGCATGTAAAATTGTCCCTGTGGGAGTCAATCGTGAAAAGATGTAGTGGCTAATTTTACTTAATAAATAATTGTTTAACTACATATAGCCAAAAATCTTCTGATAAGCTCTTTCTCTGACAGAGCTGCTATATCTCAGTCAATTTCCTAACTGTGAAGATTTAAAGACTTCTGAAACTAGTCCTTCAGAAAAGATGTGCTTCTATTAGGATTTTCCACTAAAATCACTGTCAAGGTTCTTCACTCATCAGGCTTCCAGAATCTACATTCATATTTCATTATATAGCACTCACCAGTAAATACTACTTGGGGCTAGTTTTAGTCTTATTTATGTATATGAGAAAGGTCTGGTACTTAAATAAATCATTAGGAATTATTGACTAAATGATTGTATAAATAATCTGTTTTAAAATATATTGCAGATACTTCCAAGATAATGTATAACAAAATAAGAAAAGTCTCATGGAAAGAAATATACTGTGTTTTAAACATAATTTCTGAGCTGTTTAAATATGAAACAAAACCTTGTCAAGCTACAAGTTTCCAGCTGTTATGATGTCATAAGATAAATTTACAGCTACAAAACAGCTTGTTGGGGGAAAAAAGAAAAGATTGCAGAAACTATGGAAATATAAATGTTTCACGCACTGCAACTGTCCAAACAAATTAGTACAAGCAAAAAACAGTTGAATTCAGTATGGTTTGATTTTGTACTAGCTTCATAGCACTTCTTATAATTACTTAAAGCTGTAGGCAAAACATGATTTAAAGCTTAGCATGATGCATTTAATGTTAATTTAAAATGATGTGATGAAAGTATACAGGTGGTCTCGGCATCTAGCATTTTGTTGTATTTTATTAACTGAAATAATAATTTATTTCCCTAATTATGCAATAATGAAGCTGGATAACTGGGCCGTGAAAGCCTGCTATGTGTTCATGTTTAAATTCTTAACCAGAGCTAAAATGAAAAAGGAGTTTCTTTCCTCCATGACTTTGAAAAGAATAGAGTGGTGATTAACAGCAATATTTTTTTTAATGAAACACAACCTTTCATCCCTGTCATCTTCTGACCATCCTCGCTTGTATGCAGCTCTCTGACAAGTAGAATAATAACGGTCATACATCACTGCCCTGAAAGTCCAATCATCTAAATCTTCACTCGCTGCAGCCTCTGAGACTCAATTACTTTATTGACATGCAATCTTCATAAGGGGAGAAATATTGTGCATGTAAGGTCACTTGGTTATGAAGACATATTATCATATTATCTGCATGAGGGTTGCAGGGCTAAGACCTGACAGAGCTAATTATAATGGTACATGATAGAGAGCTCAGTATGCATTATTTGCTTGGCTGGAACTAAAGGTGAGGTAAGACCATGACATCGTGGTTTCAAAAGAAAATAATT
>NW_010416624.1:0-730 GCF_000710305.1 Buceros rhinoceros silvestris | reverse complement strand
CCTTCGAGGCTATTACTTTATTGTTTTATACATATTATATTCATACACTCCTCATAAGCAAGCAAGCAATGAGAATTTCTGAACTCAACTCTGTTTCCACTTGGAAGTACTTAACTCTTGAAGAAACCAAAGGCTAATCCATAATAATGGGTTCTTTTTACTTTTGAGACTTAAATCACATCTTCGCTGCCTTTCCATCACTCCCCAAATGTGTATCTACACACATATGGCAAATTGAAATACAGTAAAAACTTGAACAGAGCTAACACACACTGCCACAGCATTTTGTGCATATCCAAAACCACATAAGCATCCAGTGAAACGCTGAGCAAAGTACATTAGAATAGTGTTCCAAGCCTTTTATTTTGAAAACAAATTCATTTTCATGTTGCTTTTCTCTGTGGCAACTTCCTTTCCTCAATATACCTCCCTACTCTACATAATGCTTCTGTCACCAGGCACTTAGACACAGTCCATTTCTGCTCTAGGATGACTGGTACAAATGCAGCTCCTCATCATTGGCTGTCCATTCCCTTACATTAAAAGCAAGAACAGCCAAAACACAACGCATCTGTTGTGTCTTAAACAATGACTATAAATTGCATTAACTACTACACCAAACCAGTAGCAGACTTCTTGGGGTTTCGCTTGTTGCTCTTTTGGGTCTTTGTGTATTTTTTTTAAAAATCGCTTATTTACATTATTTATTTATATTTTATATTATTTATAT
>NW_010416623.1:0-6436 GCF_000710305.1 Buceros rhinoceros silvestris | reverse complement strand
GTCATCAGACCTTGGTTTTTACCTTGGCCAAGCTGGTGACACTCTTGGTTGCTGGACTGTATGTTTTCACTAATACAGATTAATATTGCTTTCATAAAATAATGGGTTTTTTCCTGTGTTTCAGGCTACATAGTGAAAAGCTGCTTTTGGCATTGAGACTAACCTGACTGTGTGAGATCAGTGGCTGGCCTAACATCCAGCTTTTAATATTTTAGAACCAGCGAATCTTGCATTTTGTCACCCTGGGGGTATAGTCATAATTCTTTTCAGTTATTACTGATATGGTAGTAATTAGCTACTAGACTGGAACTCTTGGTGACAAGAGGCAATCAAAAACGCAGAGGGAAAACCTCAATTTAAAAATTTTGAACGGTGAAGAGTTCTTTGACCTTCAGGGTTACTGAAAGACTACAGCTTATATTTTTGTTCTAAAAGAGGCAGACAGGAAAGGTAGAGGTTGAGGGTGAAGCTGAAGAAGATAATCTCAAGAGAAATAGCTTTCTTGATTTACACTGAAAAACTAGGTCTAGATTTATTAAACCTAGTGTTGCAATCGAAACTATGCTTGAGGTTCATCAATTTTATATCCCCAAATGCCATGAGATTCAGAGGGAAAAAACACCTGGGATAAAAACCAAAAGGCCAGCTTTAGAGCACTTTTCTTTAATTCTGTTTTTTGGGGATTTTTTTGTTTATTTTCATTTTTTAAGTAGTAGCAACTAAAGCAGGAACACTTAAATGTCCATCAAAATTAAGACTTTTTTATTTATTATGGAATTATTTTTAAGGGCAGATTTTACTACTTTTGTTAAAGATAGAATAAGAAAGGAGTATGTAAGAAAAGCCTCTTTTCCTCTACTTTTTCAGGGTTTTTTTGTTTTTGTTTTAATAGATGTCAGTCACTTGTTAAGCTTGTTTGGGAAGTTTACTAGGAATTCACTTGAGATGATACTTCAGTGCATTTTTTGTTTGAGTTTTGTTGTTGTCATTTCTATGTAAGTGTTAATAGGCAGATCAAGCCATTTGCTTTTTCTCTAGTGCCTTAGCCAAGAGTATAATGTTCTCCATTAATAAAAGGGAACTGAAGCTGGCTGTCAGTAGATGGCAATTCTGTAGCCTGTCTCTAACTCTGAGGACAAGTGTTGTGGAGAATCGGTTTCAAGTGCGGGCAGTTCCAGATCAATATTCAATTAATCTAGAGGTGGGGTTTTTTTCCCCAGTCGCTTAAAACTTGTGCATTTAAGAAGGCTGAAACAAACAATTACGTTTTACTGCCTGTTTACTTTCCCCTACAGCGACTGAACCTGTACTACTTAACCTTGCATCCATACAGAGCTGGCTTTTGTGGATCTTATAAGGCCTGAGGCTATGTGACCCCCTCTAGTTGGGAGATTTTAGAAACAGAGTCATCTCAGGTTTCACTAAAGGAGCCGTTTTCCTTAGGGAAGAGATAAGCTCATGTCAACTTTCAGCACAGAATGACTTCTAAAGTGTGTTACATATTTTTTTAAAAAAGCTTACTTTTTAGGTTATTCTCTACAATTTAAAGTCCTGAAAGTTATGACTGTAAGGTTCTGTGGTTTCTGAGAAAGTTTTGAAATAAATTAATATTTGCTTCTTGAGAAATTCTGTTCAAACTGCTACTGGTGGCAGTGAAGCCAGTACAAGTTAGTCTGCATCCAAGCCATTTCCTTCAGGAGGCTATTGGTAGACTTCATATAGCTCCAGAGTAAGAATTATCAATGGCTACAAGACCGAGCAATGGAGGAAAAGAAAAAAAAAAAGGAATAACAATAATTTAAAAATTATTCATTGATTGCAACAGTTCTTAGCTAGATATCTGTATTTAGAGGTGATACAACTTGAGCTAAGACCAGTGAAAGCTAACAATGTTTGTTGCTTAATGAAAATCAGATCTTTTTTGTCAGATAATCTCTGAAAGAGAGGATGACATTTCAGCACAGTCTGCATGCACTTGGAAAAGCCTTTCATTTTTCTGTTGTTGTATAAAGGAAGGAAGAGTTTTCCTCGGTAGTCTTACGAAAATTAAGAATTCGGTATTTTTAAGTATGTTGGACCTGTGTGACTCAAGTCGCAGTAGTACAGTTTAGTTCTTTTGACAGAGCTTTTTCAACTTTGCTAATTTTTTGCGGACCCCAGCTTTGCCCCATTTCTTCGAGATTGGAGGGCTACTTAAGATGCGAATGAAAGATCTTGGTTATGAAACATAGTGGCAGAGTAGTTTGTTTCTTACTAAACTGGCTAGTCAGGGTTCGTTAGAAACAGATTTAGCTGGGTAAGTGTTCAGATAGTTCTGGTTGGGGGAGAAAAGGCAGCAGTGAAGTTGTCCCAAGAAGCACTCTCTGGAAGGCAGAGAGATCTCTACTGTGCTCCTGACTTCCACTGATGCACCATGTGAGAGCTGAGGCATTCACAGAACTGCATGCATTTTCTTCTAGACCAGCTCTTTTGGAAACTTCTCGTAACAGCCTCCACAGAGTTATCTCCTAGGTTTTCCAGGTGTATGTGTGTATGCAGACTGGTTTCTTTGATTTTTTCCTTTCTCCAGTACTTGAAGTTGTGATGGCCTCTACTGCTGTGCTGTTATTCCAAGGTACACCTTGCTGACCAGGGAGACTGCAGATGCCAGCAGACTTGGAACAGATTTTGAATGGCTACACCTCCCCTGCAAACACCTTCTTATGGACAGTGGGAATAAAGTTGTGTAGCATTTTATTAACTTATTTCATGATAGCCAGTCTGGAGGTTTTTCCACAAGAAATGACAGGCAGTTTCTCCCTCAGATAAAGATTAAAGGTGGCACAGAGGTTCAGATTTACCAACTGATGATGCATTTTTATGAAACAGGAACTGGAAGGCTAACACCATTTCTTCTTGTCTGGTGAAGAAGCCCACCAAGGAGCACATGAAATTAGTAAAAATAAGGGGGGAGAGGGACTCTTGAGAGGCAGCAGTAAATCTGTGCTTGGTTTTGCTTCCAGGCAGTGGGTGGTGATTGGGTTACAAATGGTTCTGTTGGTCTAGACAAGCAAGTGACAGGAAATAATTTAGAGAAGATGTTTTTGTATCCTCAAAGTGTTATCTTCAAGGAGCACAGTAATGCTGTTCTGAAAAGGAACCTCCATTTGGACAGGCAGCCTGATGCAGGCAAAGCTGCTAATTTGTTTTCAGCTTCAAGGAGATTTAGAGTCTCTGCATCCTTGGCAGTAACACACAATGTAATTGTTTCCGTTCTCCTTAATCTTCAGTCTAGCTGCATTGGCTTAGTGCAGCTAGAAAAGGCTGGAATGTTGACTGAATTATCTGCACTGGATAGCTTCTTCTAACAGGCAAGAAGTTACTTCTGCCTTTCTACTATGTGAGCAGAGCACTCACTGTTCTTTTCATGATTACATCTAGTTGCAGAAACACTTTTGCACAGAAAGAAAGATAAATTGTTGAGTATGAAAAGGTGACAGAATTAATGTTCTTACACTGGCAACATTACTCAGTTATTAGGGTCTCTCTGTAAATGACAGCTTTGCTTTCATCTGTTTTCTGCCTCTTTCTTCCATAGAAGTAATTTCGTAACTCTACAATTTTTAAATACTTGAAAAAACCTAACTCTGCACCAGGAGATTTGTTTGCATTCCTTCTATTCAGTTTGGCAATGTTCATGGGCAGCAGCTGCATACACTTTTGTGTATATGTGTATATGTGCCATTAACATACCACTGGTATAAAGCTACCTCAATTCCCTAAAAATAAAATCTTCAGAGAAAGGAAATAGCGTATCATTGAGCAATGAAATTATTTAGTCAATCCAGTGGTTAAGCTTGGGTCAGCTTTGAAGGGTAAATTTCATTGCTGGGATACATTCTTGCCTATGAATGAATGCATGAATAATCTTTCTTTGAACCTTAAGATGCACAACAGACAAAATAACTCCTGAGTCGAACTCTTGAGAGTGGGCTGATTTATGGGGCAGCTGTTGAAAGTGCTCATAGTCAAATTATTTTTTCATCTGTGAAGTAGAAACCTGTAGTATACCCCTGCAATGGCAGACAGACAAAAGCTGTGCAAGTCTTTATTACACGTTTTTAATTTATGGATTAAAAGAAAAAGTAATGATTTTGACATGGTACACTGCCATAAACTGAGAATCACTTGTCAGGGCTCCAGCAGACAAATAGCTGAAGGCATTGTTGACCTCAACTGCTCAGTCAGTTGATCTGTGTGAGTTACCTCCCATGTAGCAGAGGCAACAGCAGGAGTTGTTGTGTGTGCTCCCTAGTGCCAGCAAATTCACAAACCTGCGTAAATCAGCACTAGTTTAATTTACATTAATGCTGTGATTGCAGGTGATCACATCTGACACAGATTTGTTTCTTCCTCCCTGCTCCAAGGGCTGTAGCCTCAAGCAGAGGGCTGGGGCAGATGTACAGGAGGGGGTAGCATCACCCACTGCATCAAGATTCGGCCAAGTTTATGTGCTGGAGGGCTTAGTTTGCTAGGTGGATCACAAGTGGTCTGTTCTGTAATCACCAGTAGTGGCTTGGCACAGCACCTTTTCAATGCTGGGGGAGCAGAGAAGCGTTCTTGTCTCAATACCCATTTCTGAGCTATTATGTCTACATTGCACAGTGCTAGGAGTTTTACTAATTCTTTTAAGGCATTCTGCATTATTAAAATTGTGTTATGGAAAGATTTTTTTGGGGAGTTCTTCTGAGAATTAGTTGCAGAAGGAGCAATTTTATTTTCTTTCAGTTAACAGACCAAGCAGATGGGAAAGCAGACCTGGAGTAGTTTTGCTGGCCTGCTGCCATGATTCTGTAAATTTTGATTTGTGTGGATATGTAACAGTTTTATTTTTCCCTTTTTGGAAATGAATGCTTGTAAGTCTTTGGGAAATTAATCATTGGTTTCCTGTGAAATGTGCACTTGTAAAACAAATGTTGTAGCAATGTGCCATGCAGACCTCGCGTTGTGTCAATTAGGAAGTGTGACATCAGCAAACTCCATAGGCTGTCAAAGGCTAAAGCACTTTTCAAAGCACCATACCTTCACAGCTCTCCAGAGAAAGGATTAAAAAACGACAGAAATTTGAACTGCAGTTCAGGACAGTTTTATTGTTTGCCTTAGCCACTCAAAAGGCACAGGGTTTGCAATTCTACCCAGATGAGATTTTTAATGCCATTTGACCGTACTCTATTTTTGTATTTGAAATTAACATGGCATTAAAAATCTGTATTAACTAAGTGTGAGTTGATCAAAACTTGGAAATCTTAAATTTAACGTTCTAGAGGGGGAAAGGTGAATAATACCATTCATATTTCATCTTTGGTCTGTTTCCCCTTCACTTCTTGCTATTCCCCATACCTCCACATCAGAAGACCTGCAAGAAAAGAGTTACTTAAGCATTTCTTAACTGTGGTATTAATGATGACATCACTACCAATTACACACCAAGAAAGGTATATTTAACAGGAAAAAATGCTAGGGATTTAAGCACATGACTGACAGCCTGGGTCATAGTTCTTTTTTTGTAGCTTTTCCCCTGGAAATTTAAAGAACTCAGATTCTCACTATTCAGCATTTGAATCTTCAAGATCAAAAGGCCTTTCCTTCAAAGAGATTCAGGTTTTTATTTAAATGGTAATTGGCTCTATCCTCAGTTTGACTGCGAGCATTTTAACTCTAGTAGGTTTGGGATTTTCGTTATTTTCAGTTCTGTGCTTCTAATGGAGGAGTTGTTTTGGGGAATGGCAGAGATTAATTGCAAATTTGGAAGCTAGTTACTAGAGATAAGACTTGATAAACTTTTGGGAGGGTACCTAAGCTTTTTGAGCAACATGTGTTCCATAATGAATCATACTGCTGCTGTAGAAATCTGTGTCTTCTTTACTGGTGATTTTCACATCTGGAGTAGTTCCTCACTGACAGGTGAATGTTTCTGTATAGTGTGGACTGTGAGGTAGACATAAATTATCAGATTTGATAAACTATTTGCCTGCAAAGTTTCAGTTCAGTTCAGTGCTCTCTGGAGGGAAGGTCGTGGCCATGAAACTCTCATCTCCAGGGTGGCAGTGCTTGAAGAGTGGTTAAAACTTTCTACTGTAATCTTCAATACTTCCCAGTATAAATATCTAACAGTCTAATGACCTACATTTTGCTTTAATTCCTACTCACTCCTTGCTGAATTGGTCTTCAGCTCCTTTCTTGTAAAGTCTGTTGCCTTCATCTGTCAGTGTGATGAAGAAACATGAAAACTGCTATCCTTGTTAGCCAGGAAAGGCTAAAATACTTCCACATACAAATGTATTGTTATATGCTAATGCTATAATTGAAGTAAATAAACTGTTGAAGAGCATGGTGAGGCGTTATTATATTTCCCATGCTTGGTCACTTGGTTTACATTCTACTGAAGGGGGGTGGG
>NW_010416622.1:2557-4727 GCF_000710305.1 Buceros rhinoceros silvestris | reverse complement strand
GCTAAACGAGCTCCATCCGCCCGGGTTTGAGGTTAGAGTTGTCTGTCTCCTAGGATGGCTGTCCGAAGGCTAGTGAGCCCATCCTGCCCGTGGACACACTTTGTCTGACCCTTCAGTTGAGACCTGTCAGGCTTGGGAGACCCCACCGGAAGTATATGCCACCACCAGCACAGCTCTCAACCTCACAAGGGCACACAAGCTCTTTCCTCATGACAAGGGGGTGTCAATGAAAGAGAGAAACATTAATTGAATCCAGAAAAACAAACAACAGTTGCTGGGGAGAACAGTCTGGTTTATACATGTGACTGAGGACCTCCGAGTGAACACTGAGTAACACATTCTAAAAATCTGGTATTTCCTATTATAGGTTAATAATATTCTCAGATTTCTGCTTTGAAGACCAGGAAACAAGACTATCTAGGTGCATTAAAGCATATTTCAAAAATGTGTTTCTGTGCTCTACAGCCCGTTTTCCAGAGAAACGAGAACTCCATCATGAGAAATACAAGAATTTTTAAAGTAAAAACAAAATCAGTCTGCTTGCTAAGAGTGGAAGCAAAATGACTCCTATCTATTTTCATTACCATTCTTCCAGCTTGTGCTGAGCTACACAATATGTTTTTTACCAAAAGGTAAAAGGTCTTTAAAGGTCAGCAGATAGGTGTGAAACTTCCCACCCTCTTATTCTGCTTTGAAACCCTCCTGCCCACAAAGAAAAGGTTACAAAGTGCATCACCGGACTTGCAAAAGTAGAGTTCTGTTAGAAACTCAATAGAAAAGAGGACTGATTTTGCAAGCTGGAATTTGTGTGAGCAATGGGTGCCCCAGAAGAGCATTATTCAAAGAAGATATTTGCCTAAAGCTAAGCTTATAGACGATAGTCCTGCCGTAACAGACAGGTAGAAATGCTGCGTGTTGTAGGTGACTTGAAGGTGATCCCCCTTTTTGGGTAGGATTCTTCGGCCTTTGCTTTCTTTGTGATGTCTGTCTGCATAAAAAGCATCTCTGATGTCTTATACCATCACCTTTCCTCTGCTGTTTCTCTTTTATTTTCTTCACTGACCTCCTTTTCTTTGTCCTCCTTGTGTATTCCTTGTATGTTTTTGCCAAGAGATTCCATCAAAGTGGTTCAGTCATCTCCCTTCTAAGGCATTTACTGTGCTTGAACTTGATATTAACTCATGGCACACAGCATCAACATCAAGCATTAAGGGAAAAACACCATACAGATTTTTCTAATTTTGTATTGAGAATTTGTACAGTTTGTAAAGAGGGGGTGGGGGTGGGGCAGGAAGGAAGTCTTAAACTCAAGTAATCAAGTAGGGAACAAAATGGAATTAAAAAGTCCTGAAAACCCGGAGCTTCGTGAATAAGTAAGTACCTAGGCTCTAAACTTAGATTGTTTGCATTAAGAGTAGACACTATTTTCTAAACTTTTTATGAAGTTCTCTAACTTCATAAAACAAGGCTGTTTAATTAGTAATAGCTTCACACTGTGAAGTGTCAAATAACATATCCAAGAACCAACATTTTCAGCTTACACAGCAACATAAACCACTCCGTTTTGTCTCTGAAAGGCAAAGCTCTATAAGGGATTCAGGGGCATTCTGCCCAGGAGGAACTTTTTACAGTCAAGCAGACATAATAAAGGAATGCACAGCACTAATTCAATGCAGCAAACTTGTTTTCCAAATGCTGGACTAAATTTTTGTGTTTCCTATGAGAAAGCCATGGCCTGTGAGATGTCTAATGTGGGGGTTTTCTTTCTTTTCTTGGAATTCTAAAATTAAGAAAATCTTCATCATTAACGTTGGAATAAAAAAGAAAAATATTCCTCACAGTCCTTCTTTTGTCCAGAAATAAACACAACACAGTTTATTCTATTCAATAATTTAAAATAAACTTTATAACTTGCACCCATTAAGTGTTTGAAACGCACAGAGAATCTTTAAGCCACAGAAAATCAAATGAAAATCTCTGCCTTTGTCAATGTTCATAAATTCGGATATGTGGAGTTTGGATCCAAATCCCATGTCATTTTCACTTTGACCTTCCTTTGCAAATCAAAATACTTGAGACGTCTAATACTTTCTTCTTTAAACACAAAATATTTTTAGATTTATTTGCGGGGAGGGGGGGGGGGGTGGGGGGGCGGGGGGTGGGGGGGGGG
>NW_010416622.1:0-2532 GCF_000710305.1 Buceros rhinoceros silvestris | reverse complement strand
TGTGGGGGGGGGGGGGGGGGGGGCGTTGGGGTGGCAGGGTGATGTGGGGAGGGTTTCTGTCATTTTTTCACAAAAGAGAAACATTTCTGAGCAGTGCCACCACAGATCTGTAATAAAAACCAGAACAAAATATCAAACTTCATGTTTCTTTGACAAAACTCACAATGCTTCCTGAAAGAGGCAGGCATTAGTCTCACTCTGCAAATGATGAAACAGGTCTGTGAAAATAGAAAACAATAATGTGTGTAAATGGAAACCCTTATGTGACTTGAAGTACCTCTACTGATGTTAATAATTAAATAAAATTCCGATTTCATATCAAGCAAGAGCTAAATACACAGTCTCCTGACTATCTGCTCCTGATCATAACTGGTTAATTGCCTGCTTATGGAACCGCTGTTTCTGATGTAATTCTACAGCTGTTTGATATTTAAGGTCCCAAAATCAAATTGGGAGTCTGTATTTTACAACATGCTGTGTTTTATTCACAATTCAAGGAATTTTTTTTGTTATTCAGTCTCCTAAAAACATCTTTATCATTTTTTTTCTTTTGTGTTCCCTGTTAATTCTGTTCTTGTAATTTTAATATGATTTTGTTTTCTATCAAAGAATTGCCATCGCGACTTACTTGATGATCAAATGGACTACATGATCTAATTCATCTTTATCATCTTTCTCTTCACTGGAACCATAAATCACATCTTCGCTCATAAATATATTCAGATCTACAGCCAAAAGGTTATAGAATTAGTCTAGGAGATACAAACTTCCTTTATGCTTTTCTCAGCAAAGATTTTTTTTTTCCCCTGAAAGATTTTTGACTGCTATCAGCAATTTAGTCAGAAACCAAGACATGAAAATAATCTCTTTTCAATTTATTCAGGAAAAGCACTGAGCAGAAAATCTCTAAGCAAACTGTACAGGGCAATAAGAGGTTTTAGATTAGCTGTTTCTGAAAGAAGGAACTCTTAATAGGACACACTGCTATATGCAGTTTTGCATGTTGCACACTGAAGCCTCAAATATATGAGTTTTTCTCCCTTTAAACCAAAACTAGACAACATAATTGGTCTAAAATGACAAGCTCTTGTCTAGTCATAAGAAGGCTTGATTCTGTTCTCAGTTCTGCCTCTATCCTGCTTTCTCTGTTTGTGAAATGACAAGTGTTTACACTTCTTCATAGTTCTCTTCAAGATCAGAGAAAGCAGGCATGTAAATGTCAAGTATTACATTTAACTGCATATATAACTTCTTGGTTATATAGCTGTGTTGTCAAAATAGTATTCTGGAGGCAGCCATAAATGAAGGAAAAGCATACAAGTGAGGAAAGAGGTTCACTGTATTCCATGGCTCTTTCTGGAATTAGAGCAGAGGTGAGGCCAGAGAACTAAAACAGGAGCTATTGTTCTTCTGCTAGTGTGAAGGCTAAAACAATAATCATTTTCCCACCGTATACTGTGTTATCAAAAGGGAAGGCACATTAAATAAATCTGTGTAAATTTTATTGATAACTAAAACATATCAACAGGTGTCTCCAAAAATATATTTTAAACCATAATTCTGGTGCTCACAGTTCTCACTGACCTGAAAAATTTACATTCTTTTGTAAACAGAAATACCTTAGAACACCAAGGAGTTTTTCTTTCAAATGTAACTCCCCAGGGTACACACATACTTTAGAAGATCTTGTATGTCTGAGAGTTTGATTTTTCTTCTCCATTTTGGCTTGCTGGTTGAACAAAACCTCTTACCTTAACCTATGAACTTTTTCTGTCCTCTGTCATCAGACTGTCACAGCTGTAACAGCCACAGCTGTCTCTTTTTGTGCCACTCTAGGAGTGCAAGAAGGCCCTTGAAGTCACTGAATTTCACCTTCCCTTCATGGCTATTCATTTGCCAACCAGCCTGTGAGCCAATCCAGGGTAGGATGTTACTCAGCTTGCTAGATTAGAGTTGCTCCATTTGAATGACAGATCTTAAGACATTATGCAACAAGAAATCATCTTGCTGCTTTCTCCTTGGAGCTCACCTCAGAGAAACAAAATAGTAGCATAAATAATGAGTTCTGTGGATGGTCAGGGAATTTGCCGGGCAAATAACAGAAGAAAAAAAAAACGGAGTCAGGGCTTCATCTTAATCCTGGGGAATGCTTATAGCGTGTAAATTCAGTGTCCAACTCTTGCTGTAGAAAATACTGCAGTACGTGAGGCTTTATACTACACAGCATTAGTTTCAGCACGTCAGTATCAATGATGTTTTGAGTCAAGAGTGAAACCCACCTGACAGAGACCAACTCTCTTTGTTGACAAGGGAATATTTTCTACAACTAATGCTCATTTAGAACTCTTCAACGCTGGCTTTCTTACCTCACAGTTGTGAGCTGACAAAGCTACAAATGAGGCCTCTAGTAAAAAAAAAAAAAAAAGTTAAAAAATCTTAAACTGGAATTCGTCATATTTAAAAAAAAAACACAAGCAGGAGAAAATGTTTGTGAACTTTGGAAGTGTCCTGGGTTAGCCAAACCTTCCCTTG
>NW_010416621.1:0-3771 GCF_000710305.1 Buceros rhinoceros silvestris | reverse complement strand
CCTTGCCCGTATTTTTTAATGGTGATCTGATATTAAGTTTTCATAAAACGATGTCCAATTAGTCCGAGAGCACAATCTTAATCTCGAATTACACATCTTCCTGTAGCAGTTGTGCTTGAATTATCTTGTTGTCACTCTTTCTGCAGACCAAAAATGTGTCATACAGCTACAGTCTCGCGTTTTGACCATTCTCCCCATCCCATTCAGTAGAATGAAACATCAACGAAGATCCTTCCTCAAACAGAGACCAGTGATTTCCTGCTTTGGGTTTTTTCTAATCAGTTCTTTAAGGATGCGTGTTTTTTCAACCGCATGGGGAAAACGACTTGCTAATCTCTAAAGTTTCTAATTAAAATATTTTTTTCATAATAAGAATTGTAGCATATTATGACTCTTATCCCACTATTCCACCAGAACAATTGCCACTGTGTATTTTTGTACCCATCACCCTTGAATGTCTCCTACAATGACGGCAAAAGAAAATAGTATTTGAAATATAAAGGTTTAAATCGTTCAATTTCTATGGAACACGGTCTAAATTAACTACTCCACCAGCACTGAGATTAGATGTTTAAAAGCTAAAGAAGATGGGGTCAGTCAACAGAATCTAAGCCCACTCAGCCCGTGCAGCTCCTGAGGAGGTGAGGTTGCTCAGGCACCAGCATTTCTCCCTAGCAGACATTTCTGGGAACACGTTACAGGAGAAGGCTCCACTCCTGCTCGAAAACCCTCCTCTTTGCCCCAACCCAGAGCAGACTTCTGGTCACTTGATTATTTCACACTGATTCTACCAAAAACTCTCCAGAAGGTAGGAAACACCTACAGTGAACCTGGCCAGAATCCTCTGCTCGGCTCCATGAGAAATGCAGGGATAACAGCTTTGCGAGTACAGCAAGAAGAAAACTGGATGTATTTGCCATAGGTCCCGTGCCCATTCTGGGGCCCCCAACAGCAAATGGAGGAGTGATTGCAGCAATGCAACAGGTTTGGCTTGTTCACATTTTTCTTATACGTCGCTCCCTCTTATTCGTTTATTCTCCACAGTATTTTTCAAGTGGATGAGAGCAATTGAATTGCATTATAGTGTTGATACATCTTACAGATAGAGGTGATAATGAAAAAAGAAACTTGAGGATCTTTAAAAGGTGATTTCCGTGTTTATCATCATCATCATCATCATCATCATCATGGCCCGGCTTCCCGAACGAAGATCTGGGAAGGGCTTTTCCCACGCTCACTACAAGTGATGAGTGCACCCTTTGGGGCTGCGCAGTGGATTTTTTAGGTGAGGCGCAGCGTGTGCGGAACTGGCTCCACCCTTTACACCTGAGGTTCATCTGCTAGGACCTAGCGAGCTTGGACAGTGACAGCGAAGTCCTCGGGTCGTAGGTTTGTTTGGAGAGTCCTTCTCTTAGATGGATGCCTTACAAGGCTAAACGACCTCCATCTGCCCGGGTTTGGAGTTAACCCTGTCCTTCTTGTAGGATGGTTGCCTGAAGGCTAGTGAGCCCATCTGTCCCGTGGACACATTTTGTCTGACTCTTCAGTTGAGTCCTGTCTGGCTTGGGAGACCCTACCGGAGGCATATGCCACCACCAGCACAGCTCTCAACCTCACAAGGGCATGCAAGCTCCTTCCCCACGGCAAGGGGTGCCCATGAAAGAGTCGCTGCTCTACCTCCAGACATCACAGACCTGGGCACAGGGCGGCCAGGGCCTGCCAAGAACGGGAGTCCTGAAGGGTGTCCCTGTTTAAGAGCCCAGATAAACTCACGGTTTGTACAGTTTACAAACACATATAATCAAGTAATTTGATAGCTTGAACGACCAGGAAAGGACTTCCCTTTTAACAGACAACACAATGTAAAAGATTGATGCTTGTTAGTACAGAATTCATCTAATCCTTGATTTTTCATGTTGGTTCGACACCTTTTCAACAAAATACTCTACGAGCGCAGGAGAACACAACTACAGCTGCAGATCCTAAACCATGCAGACCATTTGTAAACGTGTAAAGGGACTTTGTTTCAGTGCCGAGTTACTATCATTTTGTGTATTCGCATGTCAATGCTGGTGTATTCTTAGAATGGGTAGAAACCTCTCCTTGTAACGAGGCAGACACACGGAACTACCAACCAGGATAGGGGAAAAAAAAAGAATAGAGAGAGAAACTGCTGCACAGAGAAACAGTGACTGGACAAATTAACTTGTGCCATTTGGGGTACCATTTCTGCAGAAGCTGTTCTCTACAAGAAGGGCGAATATGTCCTTAATCAGCAAGGAACAACCCGCACTTCTCCATTCATGAAGAAAGCACACACATTTCAGGAAGAAAAAAGCTCCACAACCAATGTCAATCCCATTGTCCCGAATGTGTCACACAGAATCAGCAGATCTCATGCTACAGAGTAAGAATCAGCACTCAATGCTAAAATGGGTCATAACTGCAAAAAGAAGTCAGAACACCCATGCCTGGAATAATTTTATCGGTCCCATTAATGCTGCCATTTCTCGGCAGAAGTGGGGCACGATCACCCGGGAGAAACAATCAGTACATGGAGAAAATAATGCACCTTTCCTTCAAGACACCAACGGGCATGCATCCAGCTCTCAACCACATGAAAATGCATCAGTTTGGGCAAAATCGACAAAGAAGAAAAACTCTCCAATAACAAGCCTGCTCCACATTTTCCCAAGTCTGTCATGCAGAATCATTCATTTACCGTGTTAACCATTTCCAATACAAATAAAAGTTCTAGTTCAGACTTCTCAGTTGAACATGAATCTGCGACTACTGAACAAAGAAGAACTGATGCAGCTCCCTGCCTGCTCTGACTGGAAGGGGGATACCCCATTCCTTATTTCATCCTTACATTCACTGAGGACACGGATCAGCACACCCCGTCCATAGCATGTGGGGAAAAAACAAGGGAAGAAAGAGACTGAAGAATAACTGTGAGAGCGGACAGGATAGGATTATCAACCCGCAGTGTGTTGGGGTCCGCGGGTGATTCTCCCATGCAGGTGCTGCAGCTCAGACTCCAACATACAGCCACCAACAGACTTTCTCAAGTAGACACAACTTTTACTGTTCACTTTCAACTTTGTAACAGGCAGACAGAAAACGTCAAAGGGCGCCGTTATTATCCAAGTCAATCCTTCACTGAGTGCACAAACTTCAAAGCAGGGATGGATGTTAATACATTTCGTTCCTTATAGAATTACAATGGAGAAACAAAAAGGCTGGGAAGGGTAGAAACGAGGAGCATCTAACTTATCTATGGGGGCATTAATGATCCGTTTGCAGAAAATCTCAGCGCAATCAAGGTCTTGGTACGTGCTGTTGATACGATTTATAACCCTGCCAAAATTAGAAACTTTTCTTTGCTAATGGAAAAAAAAATGCTTTCTGAAGAGCTAAGACTGAGAAGAAATCTGGCATTACACGTCTAAGAGGACAAAATGAGGAACAACCTAGCAACTGAAAAAAAACGTAAAGACACGCACTAACGAAATTCCACACAACAGAAGCTTCACACTCCTGATCACTACCACAACAGCAGAAAGGCTAAGGCAAGAGGCACAAGCAGAGAGCGAGTTACTGAATGACGCTTTGCCTTCCCTGTAAAGACATCTCTCTCCACACAACCCAGAACACGGGAGGGAAAGGGAAGAGAAACAGCAGAGCGAAACGGGGCGGAGCAAGTGTGTTGCGAGGCACTCACCGGGGAAGCGTCAGCGTGGGCGCGGCAGGTGCCGTAAGGGTCCTCCC
>NW_010416620.1:0-14589 GCF_000710305.1 Buceros rhinoceros silvestris | reverse complement strand
AGAGGAGCCAAGCAGGCCTCGGTGCTATGATCTGCAACTCAATCTGTGGGCCTGACCTTTTTGGTAAATCAAGCTGAGTGCCCCAGGATTCCAATTCTCCTGCATTATTAATGTTTTGCTCAGGAATTAATGTGGGTTGGGCTCCGCTTATGGGCCTATGTGCTCATTTCAAGTGTAAGCTTCTCCAGAGTTTGGAGATGGCTAAAGGCAGAATTTTGTCTCAGTCTTTCTTTTTAAAAAAAAAAAAACTTACAAAGTTATGACCCAGGGACAAATATCCTTATAGACAGAAGGGACCCATGTTCCAGTTTTGTTTCTATTCTCTTGCCAGGGAAATTGTTCACTGAAGACCACGAGGAATTTTACGTTGGGGTCAGAATTCAGACTAAGTTTGCATTATACTGGTTTAAAGACTTGGAGAGGTGAGAAAAACTAACAGAAAGCAGCAAACTGGGCAGAGGACTCAGAAAACATGACTGCTGAGGAACATGTGAGTCTGGTGTCTTTGCCTCCGGACACAACTGGAGAGAGCTCAGAAAAGCTGCCCTTTCATAAAAGCTGTGATGCGTTACTCCCTATGTCCACAGAGGCAAGACAGACCTGGCTTGATTTACAGTAAGAATGATACATAGTAGGCATTGGGGAAGTATTTTAAAGTTTTCAAGGGTCACTAGTCCTCCAATCAGTATGTGCAGTCTCTGTTGCTGGGCTTACCACCCATCAGTTCTTAAAAGTCTCCACAGTTCAGGCAGGGTGGGGTACCTATTCTTGATTCTGTCTCAGAGCAACAGATGGGTTAGATCAACATGAACTAATCAGTGAGGCAATCGGCTTCAGCCCATGGCCTTTTCCTTGGAAGAAAAAAGCTTTGGTATATGCATTCAGTCAGCATCCCACTCATTGAGCTGTGTGGGGCTGGGTGATTAGAGCCGGAGATCTCCTGGCTGTACCACTGTAGGAGACAGCATGAGGGCACCTTGTATACAAGTAAGTGCATGGCCAGGTGGGAAACTACACTTTTCCATTTAGGGTGTAGCTGGAGTGTCCTAGGCTCCATGGTGAATCCTCACCAATTAGTACATGGTGTTTGAGACTTAAGTATGTCTAGAAGCAAGGTGATGCCTGTTTGGTAAAACTTACAGCTTGATCTTCTTTATGGTTCTGCTCTAAACACTATTCTTTGGATCAACCTTTTCTTTCTCTTTCAGATTTAGGGTAGAAATATAGTCTCACAGTCGAACTGGCGTGAAGGTCTAGTAAGAGTAACATATCAGCTACACTGTGCTAAGCACAGAATTAGGTGCAGTACTCGGATTACCTTTTTTATTAGACTACAATCTTCCTTCAAGGCATTCTCTTTTAGAAGTGGCAATGAACCAGTTCATACTCATTAACTTGGTGGAATAACAGCAAGGAGCTTGGCTTTCCTGCCCCAACCACATCAAACAAAAAAATCCTGCATCAACAAAGGCACAAGCACTACTTGCCAGCAGGAACCCAAGGTGTAACCTGCACCCACTTGCATGGTTGTTTTCCACCTCAGCCTTCTCTGACCATTACATTTGCTAATGGCATTGCATCTGCAAGAGACATTTTGCAATCTACTGCTCTGTTCCCAAGCAGAGGAAATGAGGGTCCACATGGCACAATAGGAGAGCGGAAACTCAAAAAGTTAACAGTATAAAGTGGAGTATCAGTTATGCCCAGGTCCCTCTGTAGTCCTGAAGACCTTCAGGTGAAGCAGGGGAGCTGCTCCAGCTTGCCACAGCTGCCTCATGGCACCCTGCCTGGAGTCCCTATCTCTGATCACAGACCAGCCCTTGTTGTGCTGTGATATTTGGGTTTTTCTCACCATCTTATAAGCTGATTTCAGGATTGCTAGATGGCCGTGAGTGATGAAGGCACCCATGTTTTGCTGTCAAGGACTCTGTAAGCACTGCTAGAATCTCCAAGAGGCTGCTGCCTGTGTTGGCAACATGGACAAGAAGTATTTCCAAAACTCAAATGCAGAGCAGACTCGCTCTTTGGAAGAGCAATAAAAAATTCTCTCTTCCTCTTTTACCCAAACAATTTTTTTTCTTTTTTTTTCCTCCTACTTCTCAGGGGGTTATGCTCTTTTATCACCCTGTCCTCTGTTGCCTGAGAGAGGCAGAAAACCCAACACGACAGATCCATCTTTCTTAGGGTGGAAAGTCTCCCCAAAGCCTCAGCATATTGATGAAATCCAACACCTCAGAGAACCACCCACCTCACTCATGCTAAAACCATTTCTTGAAAGATTGCGTGAAACAGTCTGTTGCGCAACTCTCAGAACATCAAATAACCCCTTATTTATAGTACATACATTTACAACAATAAACCTCCCTTTTGAACTGCATTGGCCAATAGAGATTTAAAAGGCTCTTCTTCCTTTTAATCAACATCTCAATTTGTTGTTTAAGCATTCCGTGCTTTGGCTGGAGAGGAGCAGGTCTCGTGACTTCCTGCAGGACTAGTTGATTAGGTTTGTACAAACTCCTGTTTCCTCCGCTGTGGTTCTTGGGGAGAAGATGGTACTGCTCCAATTTAGTAATGTCAGCTTTTTTGGTCAATAAGTTCAGCTTGCATCAGGAAGCCTACATTTTGAGTTTGGAAGTATTCCTGGGACATATTGTCCCAAAAATGAAGAAAGAGGAAAACGGGCAGCTGTCGCCTGGGCCAGATGAAGTCCCTCCATGATGGCCAGGACAGCCAGGCTAGCTCAGGCTGGGTGACAGGTCCTCGTCAGGTGCAGC
Organism: Buceros rhinoceros silvestris; assembly: GCF_000710305.1. Lineage (NCBI taxonomy): Eukaryota > Metazoa > Chordata > Aves > Bucerotiformes > Bucerotidae > Buceros > Buceros rhinoceros. The sequence goes on along the minus strand of NW_010416620.1, from coordinate 11,815 downwards.
GCCTAAGCCACCCTGGTCCGGCCAGTTTGGCAGCATCTTCAGCCCAGACAAGGGCCACCGCAGCTGATCAGCTCAGGGTGCACTGAGTCAGGAGGGGAGCCCTCTGCCCCACTCCCTGGTAATGCTGACCAGCACAGTGCTCTGGCTTCCCCATCATCCAGCTTGTTCCAGACCCCTGTTATTTCAGCTAAAGAACAGCTGATCCCCCTCCACTTCTTTCTCATTGCTGGTGACTTCCTCAGGGCAAGAAAATACTTTCTTTTACACGTTGGTGCAATACTAAGGGAATGATTTGTGTGCTTTTATGGGTGGTGCGTGACCTTGCCTGGAGATGCAGGAAAAGAGGATTGCATGGGCGTGACATGCATTAGCTCTTCAGAACGTACCTCGGGGAGGCCGTCTGGTGGGTTTGGCAATGCCCCTGGAGAGGCTTGTGTGCACAGTGTGAGGGTAATAAGCTGCTAAGAATGAAAATGAGACTGGTGGAGTTTGTTACTGGTGTCTTCCCACTCATCAGGGCATAAATAACAGAGAGGAAGCTCACACTGTTTATGTAGGAACTGGAAGCCAGGCACAGATTTCTCACCTGTCCATTGGGACAGACTGGAGATGACTCAAGCTGTTTTCCTCACTAGCTCTTTGCAATATCTACATATATTTGTACATATTTACTTCACCAAAGTCTTATTCTTAAAATTTCTGGGTCTAAGTATTCCAGAAGAGTTACCCTAGCAAACCTTTCTCATGAGAGTGCTGTTTTTGCTGTCAGAAGAGAGTTCTGTTGGTTTAGCTGATTTCAGTAAGTGAAGCAAAAATTACTACATAATGGCAAAAAGACTTATAACAGGATTCAACAGCATTTGCACTAAGGTTTTTGCCATTATGGAAATTTAAACTTCTCTGCCAAAAAAACAGAGCAGGAAGAAAAAAAAGATGTTCCTTAACAATATTGCTATTCTGGCGCCAAAAAAAAAAAAAGAGACTTTTACAGACCTGTCTTAAAATTAATTTTCCCAGGTATTCACTCAACTCATGATTAGCCTCTCCCTGCTAAACACTTTCACTGTAACTAGAGACGAGGCTTGAAACAAGCTCGTCTTGGTGGAATCCAGCATCCAGCAGTTCTCCTGAACACTCTTACGTGGGAACAGGATCTGAACTCTGACACTGATCCCTCAAACCAAAATAAAATCCTCAGGCTCTTTAGAACAGGGAAAATTCAGCTCTGAAAATGCTGGGTCTGGTGTTTTTTGCTTTTATCTGCATCAGAGGAATCTGCTGAATTTGAACATCAGATCAGAACATCTTGAGGCTTAAGGGTGGATCTTAGCTATGCAGCTCAGGTCTATCACTAACCATAATGGGCTCTCTGCATTGTTTCTTGAGGACATGCCTGTGCAAACAATAGCTATGTGCTGGCAAGCCAAGGTCTAAACGTATCTCAACACTATATAATCATTAAAAAACCACGCTGGGGGATAGGGAGCTGGGCTGCTGTACTGCGTGTACTTGGCAGATACTTGTGCACTGTGCAGAGCAGTGTCACTGGAGGAGCAAAGTACATTCTCCTGGGACAAGCTATTCCTCCGAGCTGCTCCCCTCATCCATCCTCTCCATTGTAACTGACTCTTGGAGTGCCAGATGTTAATGCTGTGGCCCCAGGGAATGCTGCTTTTTCAGCAGCCTGTGGGAAAGAACAAAGAGAGCGACAGGAGTGTGCAGGGAGCAAAACACAGCGGCAGGCACCTTGCTTTTCATCCGGGAAAAACCCCAAGCTACAAGTCAGCAGATTTTCCACAATTCCCAGTGCTGTAAACCCAGCATTGTGGTCCTGGTACACCTATCTGTTGCATGAAAATAAAGGTGTACTTGCCCAAAGCAGCTGGTGCCAGAAGGACACAGAAAAGAACCATTAGTATCTTGGTGAAGACCTGATACCCACCTAAGCAAAGGCTGGGCTTTCAGGTTTGCCTAAAACTGGCATCCCAAGCCAAACATGGGCAGATCTTAGTTCTGCCATGGACTTTCCAAGAAACTCAGGCAAGACAAATTTTGGTGCAATTCAATGCCTCTGACTTTAGCTTACTCAAAAGCTTAGGTCTTTCAACAGGGCCAAAGAATAACCCAGCATCTTCCAGTGACACTTCACTGTAGGTTTGGTGGTGGGTGTCAGTAGAATGAATTGTTCTTTGGAGAGGTGCTCTCTAATGAGCATGGAAACAACATGAATCCCACCCTTGCCCCTCCATGCTGCGTTTCTTTTTCCCTTCTGTACAATGCAGATAACGGCATGGTGAGGCTCTTAGCATGGGACTACATTTAGATACAGTTTGCCAACTGAGTAAATCCACAAGCGGTCAATGCAGTGCACCAAAGTGACTATGAGAGCACAAGTGAGCTCTCAGAAGGGTGTATACCATGCGTACCTCTCGTTACTCACGGCAAATGGACAGCATCCTCCCCTCAGAGGGCATTGCCTTGGGCAGCCAAGGGAACTGATGCATTACAAATCCACATGATCTTCCTCAGCAATAACTTGTTCCCATGTGCATGGTTTGTGCTGCTGTTGGCTGCCAGCTCATACTTCAGACACTGGTTAATTTGATTAAACAGAGGACCACTTTTTCTTAGTCTGGGTGTAATCCCTCAGACAGAGCCTATCACGAATTCTGGTCAATGTGCAACTCTTTCATCTAGTGCTGTCCAAGAGTGTGATGGCCACATGATAGTCTGCCTGGTACGATAGGGTGGAAGAAAGGACCTCGCACCCTGTTCCCCTCAGCTCCATGGAGGGACCACCAAGGTGACTTACTGGTACAGGGAAGTGTCTGGAGCAGCCTGAAAATTTTAACTCAGAAGAACATCTGGATAAGTAACTCGGCGCAGTCTTTTGGCCATCACGGAGGAGAGCTGTAAATCTCCTCAGCCTGCAGAGCCCCATGGTCAGAGAAGGTGGAGGAAGAAATGGAGCACTATCCTCCCCAGAGTTCTCCTTGGCAGCTGGCCCTGCCCTGCCAACACGGGCCACGTGACTTGCATGTTCCAGAGGAGACAATGAAGTGTCCATCCTTGGTTTGAGTCTGAGCCACTGCTGATCTGCACTAGCTTTTGGAAAGATGACGGGCTCCCTGCTGCGCTGCTCTGCTCTGCAGTCAGACCATGGCTGTGCTCAGCACGTGGTCACACAGGAGCGCTACGCTGGCAGGGTCCAGACACACTCCTCTGAGTATGTCATATGTGCATGCCCATTCAAACCCTTTCTCTGCAACGCATGCTGAAGCTGATTAAAGTACAAGAGCCTCTGTGTCCTTTGGTCTTTACACAGAGTAAGCAGCAATACAGACAACACTTGCTAGGACTTCGCTCTAGTTTTCCTGGGTCTAATGAACTTCATCCACAGCAAAGTTGAAACTCCAGTTTTATGCAGGGTATTTCTGAAACTGTAGGGGAATTAAAGCTTGTCCTTCCCACTGCAGTAAGCAGCCATCCCTGGCCTATTCAGAAAAATAAGCAAACATATACGCATGCACTTGTGCAAAACTTAGCTGGAAAAATCTCCGGGCTAGCACTTGCCCTTGTGGACACCAGAATCCCCAAGCAACACCAGTGAAGGAGAGGGGGCTAGGCTGAGCTCTTGTAGCAAAGGACAGAATGGATTTGTAAGTATCTGCTCTTAAAGAGGTGCTATACCTCTCCACCATGCAGAGGAACCCTTCTCAAGATCTCAGTTACAACTAGTCGAGGCTGAGTTCTCTCTCACACTCATTAATTTTCTTTCTATAATTAATTTCCTTACTCTTTCCATGGGATAATATTACAGAGTGTTGATAAGCAGCTCTGTTCTTTTGCCCCAGAACAGTGATCAGTGCAAACAGGCAGGCTTTAAAATCCTTAAAGAGAAAGATGTTCTGCAAAGACAACTTGTTACTGAATTAAAGTTGTGCTGCAGATAAGGAAGTCTCATAAACTTGAAGCAAAAATCTATAGCTGGTCAGAGATCTGCTTGCTCATGCCCATTTAAGTTGTGCTGGGCAGTCAACACCCTGGGAATACAACACATCCTTGGGCTATAGCCCATCTGCACAGACAAATTTGCTGCTGAATGTGCATTTCCTACTAAGGGTAACTGCTCATCTCAAGGCCATAATGATACTGATGCACTCATGCCATGAACTGCAGCCCACTGTTCTGGCAGTTCTCTTTGTTTTATTTCCCCACCGCAAGAACTGGAATGAATTGTATTTGTTGGTGAAGCTTATTTTTGCTGGCTTTTCATCTCAGGCAGTGGACAATTTTATGGAGCTATCTTGTCTGTTTCAAAACCTTTTTTTAATCATTTTCTTACCCAGCAGTTACATTGTCCTGAATTAGCCCCGTATATAAACACCAATCATACATATGTGTTTGATGTTTCCCAGGGTACAAAACTCCCTCTGCAAACACTGTTTAGAAGAACTACTGTGAGCCTACGCCTTCTGGCCACCAGGTTGGCTGGCTACAGCTGGTGTAGGTGATATCCTTGCTCTCTCCCAGACTTCTTGTGTATCTCGGCTAAGATGACAGGCAATTTCTCTGCACGTAAACTCCAGGACTCAGGAATGCTTCTGAGTGTCAGGGATTAGGACCATACTCAGACTGTCCCAAATCCAGACTGGGGTGAGACTGGGGTGTTTTCTAGCCACTGCCCCAGCTCTGTCACTTCTGCAGGACTCCAGGGGCATCCTACTTGAGGCCCTACCCCTCTGTCTCAGGGAGACAAGACCATCTCCTCACTAATTCCATGTGGGCAGGATGCTTTTCCTAAAAGCTGTGAAGCTCTTGGACATTATAAGCTATGGACCCATATAGGAATATGAGGTCATACAGGAATAGGATTCAACTGGTAATCGAGTCATATTGGAATATGACTCAACTACCAGCAAATCTGGAGGCTCCTGGCTCCCACGCTGTGGTAGCAATGCCAGTTTACAATAATGCTGCCTTGTTCTAGCACTGCTGTTTGTGTGGACCTGATGTGAGAGCACATCCCAGAACAGAAGACTCCAAGGAAAAAAAAATGTGGGGTGAGAATCAGAAGTGCTAGGGCAGTAGAAGGAAGGGACGGGGAATTATGGTGGTGAGGCAACACTTTTGCCCTGCTAGTGCTGATGGATGTTTTGGGACATCTAGGCACAGCCCCAGACTCCTGAATGGTGAGAACACCTCCCTCCTTCTTAATGAGATGTCCTTCAAATGTACCTGGGAGATATGGTTTTTTTCATTTTGGTTTCCTCCTTACCACGTACTGCTTTTGAGAAAATTACATAGCGGCACTACTAAATGCCCACTCTGTAGCGCTTGCCTCATCACAATACCTGGTTTTATAGCTTTTTTGCAAGTATCTTCATGGGGGCTGGATTATCCCAAAAGTGAACTTGCACAATGACTGACTCCATTTCCAAGCCAAACACTTTCAACCTTTTCTCTATAACTCTGCAGCTGTACAGAAGAATTTTCCCTGGGAAAAAAAACCCAAACAAATCAGTACCATTTCTAACCAAGAGCTAGCTCTTTCCCAAAGCTCAAGCAATCTCATGCCAGGTTGCTAACCACCAGCTGAAAAATGTTTCTGGTGGAAGACCAAGAGTGAGCATCTGGGCCTTGAAAACAGGGTCCTAATCCATAACTTATTACTGTGCACAGACTTGCCAAGAGAGCCCACAGGGTGACGTAAGGTTGCACCGTGTTCTCTCCTTTCTTGAATAAAAAGCGAAGCAAGACCCTGATTCAGCAAAGCACTAAGTGTTTTGATGAACCAGGGCCAGACTGAACATCTTGTGCAGAACTTAGTTGTCTAGCGAACAATATAAAATATTTTATTGATGGGTGCAGACTTAAATGAAAATTAAAGACGTGGCTATTTAAGACCATAGGTGCCCAAACTCATATTGTTCAGTTTTTATTGCATTAAAGTAATCATTTGTACAGGAACAGAAGCAGCTACCTCCAGAAAATCCATCCCTGTCATGCTGGTAAGAATATCCTCAGTCCTCCCCCAGTGCCCTGTCATTTTGATGGTTTACGTAGCTTGCTTAGAAACTCATCACATTCAGGCTATTTCAGATCAACGAATTTCAGCCATATCCTCTCTTTTCCTAGCAGGAAAGCCCAGTTTATTACCTCTACTGGCTGCACAAGGTATGGGGAAGTGAGGCCCTGCCTCCTGTACACCAGATAAGATATTAGAAGGTACGATTAACACACTGGAGCACCACTAGACAGGTCTTACCTGGCTGTTGATCAACAGGCAGGGCGCTGAGCTCCATGCTGACCTTGGTTGCATCTGGCCAGGGTCCCTGTCAGCCCGCTCTCCTCTCTCTAACACCTCTGGCCATCCTGCTAAAATGGGCTTTCAAACTCAGAGAGCATTAGCCTTGGAAAACGAGCATTATGGCAGGTGAAGATAGGCATCGGTCTATTAAAGCTGGCTCCCCTTCTTTCATTGTGCCGCATTTCACCTGAAATGCTGCATGCGGCAGCATGTTGTAACTGAAGGCGGCTCCACAGTGCACACACAGGTGAAAAGAGCAGAGGTTGGACTTCGGCACATCATGACTTTGGGGTGTTTCTCTTCGGTAATGTCATTTTCTTCTTACAAAAATTTTTGATGTAAAGTTATCGATGCCTTTTATATGTCTGACAATGTATCTGTAGCATAGTAAAATGTCAAACAGAGCTATTTCTAATACGGTAACATATACTTTATTTTTTCTCCTTGTCCACCCTAGAGCAACAATCTTCAACTCCCCTTAACTTATCAATAATATGCCCACTTGCCCTCTCAGACAGGTTAAAAATCAGCTGAAGTATGAATTAAAAAAGAGAATTCTGGCATTTTTCACCAGTTTGTATATGGAATACAGGCAGGTGCATATGGAAAAAAAATTAAAAAACAGTACATGCAGACATTTTTGGCTCAGCCTCATGCTCTTTTCGATATATTCCTGTACAGCTACTAGCGCTCAAGCGATAGTTCCATGGCACTCAGTTTATCTCTGGAATGGCAAAGTGCACACACAGATATACACTGTGGTTCCAGGGAGTCTAGGGATTTCAAAGCTGCTTTATCTTCCAGATAACTCACTGGCAAAGAAGGGTGAGTTAAAAACAGCGTTGGTAACTAAAAATGGAATGGTAGATTGTGATTACAGGCTAAAAAAGAAGTGTCACTTAAATGCATGTTACAGATCAGTCCAGAGCAAGAATTTAACCCCCCTTTTTTTTTCTTTATTTGTGGATTCCTAAACATTTTTTCCTGGAGAAGAGCAAATCCTTGAAGAGTGTATTTCAATCTATTGGTGATGGCTTTGCTTTTTGTGCTCCCACAGCATCCCCCCATTCCACGTAGTCTTTGGGGATTTGTGAACCAGTATAAAAATCCGTCTCCTAGCAGTTGGACAGGAACCATGCACTCCTAAATCCCACACAGTGATCTGATTCACCGCGTGACTCTAGAAAGCCTCCAACTCCTCTGTGGTAAAAACACAAAAAATCCATAGTTTTTAAGTTCTCAAGCTGAGGCACTTTGAGTTTACTATTGAGAAAGGCTGAGCAGCTGTAGTTCCCACCTACAGAAGTGCCAAACGCCCAGGAATTCTGTGCAGGCATAGCACTGAGGCACTTGAAATGATGGGAATTCTGCGTATTTCTGCCCTTCGCCTCTGCAGCCCTCGATACCATCGCTCTTAAGGAAGGTAATACCATTTATATGCAAAGGCAAAAGCCAGAGCCCTAATTTTCGCAGGGCCTTTGAGAAGCCTTTGTCATGCTTTTGCAACAGTATTTGAATGACCTGGAAGGCTTCAGAAAAAATGCAAAATACTCTCAAAAATGCAAAATATTTGTATCCCTCAGCCAGGAGGAAGGAAAAAGGGCAGGAAGAAGCTTAGCCAAGCCTGACTGCCTGTAGTGGATGTTGATCTTTGCTCACCCCATACTTAGATATTGTTTCCCCCACTCATTCAATGGAGTCACTGCCTTATCCCTTAGAGTGATCTCATTAAAGGCAGGGGACAAGAGAGCAGGGGGTGTGAAACCTGAAATTACAGAGGGAAGTTCGATAGAAATAGTCACATACAATCACCTTGTCTTCTTTGGATCCCCTCTTAAGGGAATTACCCTTCGAAAAGCACAAATCCCTTTTGACCGCCTTTCTGAACCACACTGATAAGAAGCCTTATGGTGGAACACGTCTTGCTTCATCTGCGCTGCTGCTGCTTTTGTTGCCTGGTTTAGTCTGCTGTAGGTAACCCCATCTTCTGGAGACTCTTGAGAGAAGGTACAAGTGGATGACACTACAGGTTTGTGGAAGAATGGCTGGAAAGCCGCCTGTCAGAAAAGGACCTGGGGTTGTTGCTCAATAACTGGCTGAATATGAGCCAGCAGTGTGTCCAGTTCGGCGAAGAAGACCAACAGCATCCTGGCTTTATCAGCACTAGTGTGGCCAGCAGGAGCAGGGAAGTGATTGTTCCCCTGTACTCAGCACTGGTGTTCCCCACACCTTGAGTGCTGTGTCCAGTTTTGGGCCCTCCCTCACTTCAGGAAGGACATTGAGGTGCTGGAGTGTGTCCAGAGAAGGGCAACGAAGCTGGTGAAGGGTCTAGAGAACAAGTCCTGTGAGGAGCAGCTGAGGGAACTGGTGTTTAGCCTGGAGAAAAGGAGACTCAGGGGAGACCTTATCACTCTCTACAAGGAGGTTGTAGAGAGGTGGGGGACAGTCTCTTCTTTTAAGTAATAAGCAACAGAACAGGAGGAAATGGCCTCAAGTTGTGCCAGGGGAGATTTAGGCTGGATATTAGGAAAAATTTCTTTACAGAGAGGGTTGTAAAGCACTGGAACAGGGTGCCCAGGGAGGTGGTAGAGTTGCCGTCCATGGAGGTGTTTAAAAGACTGTAGATGTGGTGCTTAGAGACATGGCTTAGTGGTGACCTGGCAGTGCTGGGTTAACAGTTGGACCTGATGATCTTGAATGTCTCTTCCAACCAAACTGATTCTGTGATTCTAAAGGAAAATCACTTATCTGGGCCTAGCTCCATTCCTTTTTGTTTTTTTTTTTTTTTTCCTGAGTCAGTGGAAGTCACAGGAGTTTTTCTTCTCTGCTGGGAAGGGCACTAACAAATGGCCCCAACATGTACATATTAATAGCCACTGAAGGAGCGGCTGCAGTTTTCAAGGTGTAGGCCAAAGTGTTGCACTTGTTGCAACACATTCAAGATGCTGGTGAACAAGGGAGATGTCACAGAAAGGAAAAAACAGGTGGAAGATTACATTCTTTCCTATTCTGGGTAGCATCTCCTCCTGAAATCCTAGTTTTCCCAGCAAATGCAGCCCTGGGCTGTGGCAGTTGCAAAGAGATGAAGAAGATTTGCTCCTCTGTATTGAGCTACATATATTCTGTTACTGGAAGCAGGAATATGCCTGAGCAGAAGCTGTCATCTCTAGCAGCAAGAGCAAAGGGCTTTCAGACCCTTGGACTCTCAGCTAGAACCTGCTAAAGCTTCTCTGCATGCCCGCCTTCCCTCTCTGTGTCTCCGTTCTCCTGTCTCTAAAACAACCATAATAAAACTCTCTGCTGTAAAACACTTGAAGCAAAAAACACTGCAGAAGGGCCATGTGATGTCCACAGCAGCAGGCATTCACGTAACACCCTGCACTGTTTACCTAAGACCCACCCTTCTCCTTCCATCCTATCCCCTGCTACCTACCCCTGGAATTCGACTGCTGTTCCGCAGCCCACAACTGCACCACAAACAGTGAGCAATCTGAAGGGAAAAACGATGTATTGCTGTAAATCTGCAAAACAACAATTCACAGTTACTCCCAGGATGAATTGAGAGGGACACGCAAGCCAAAGAGCAGGAAATTTCAGGTATGAAAACATGATTTGGATCTGACCCACTGGCAGGAGTGAAGTTCCCTGTATGTTATCTCCGCTTCTCTCAGTTGGCCTGCCAAGGTATCAACAAGAGTTTGTAATTGCTTGTAGATACTGAAAACAGAGCTCTCCTGATTTTTCTTAAGCTAATCACAGTGATGCCTGTTACGGAAGGTGAACACAAGCACTCTACCCTCCCTGCCTGGTTTGACATAACAGAATTTCCTTTGACCCGTATGGATTTGTTCTCTGTTTAAATCACTGCCACTGAGACACATTCTTCTCCTGAAAGAGTCACTAGGTCTGAGTTTACAGCACCACAGTCACACACTAGTTCAGTGCTGTGAAGAAAGAGCAGTGCATCAACTATTCCATGGCAAAAGACAGATCAAAGCAATAGCATGCCAAATCAAACACATCGGTTAGGTGGCACTTCGAGGGGCAATATGGCTCAGAACTTGTCTGGAGGTCTTCTTTCAGTGTCCTCTTGATGATGCTTTCACATAGGAAGAAACCCAGGTTTGGTATGGTAGGTTGCTCTGAAGGAGTGATATGCTGTTAAGGAGTGAAAATGAAATGAATAGGTGATTTCTGACTCTGAAATTTCTAGCCAGTTCCTAATACCTATCCCCCTCTCCCTGCCTGCTGGCAAGAGCCAAGCCTTTCATGGGAAGTCATAAAAGAAGACCTCAAAGAGAAGTAATGAGAGCTTTGCCTCCGGGTCAAGATGGTGCAGCTTGGGAGGGAGGCACTGGCCCAGGTGCTGTGTATTTTCTAAGTAAACCAAAAGATTCAGTCTCCCAGTCTGTCAACACAGTGCCAGATCCAGTAAAGACCACCAGAAGCACAGAATGGACCTTATCTGCAAGATAAAAAATGTCTCTGAAATACTGGCCTGCTGTCTAAAACTGCATCTGATCTCACCACTGGTTTTTACCGTAAAGTTCACTAATCTCATTCCCAGAAGCACCCGGGTACTGGGCAGGTTGAGCTGCTCGTAAGCCCAGCTGGAATCACAAAGACAGGGCATTCTGCATATCTGCAAGCACCAGAGCCTTCAGAAGCTCTAAAAGCAGGACTAGGGCACAGTGGCAGGACCAAGGTTCACCACCAGTTTCGTGCCTCCAACACCTTTTAAAAACCCATGATGTGTTACCGCTTGCCCTTATGTACATGGGTTTGTGGACACAGTTTGATGAGCAAGCTCTCGTGCAGGATATTTAAGGCCAGAATTCAGTTCCCTTCTCCTGCGGAAGGGCGCTTAAAGCCCTGCTTAGCAGGGAAGTGCTCTAAGCGCATTCCTCCACGAGGACGTTCCCCCAAAAAACTTTTGGGGTCCTCAGTAGGTGAAGCCTCCTGCAGAGAAGAGGCTACCAAAACACCTTCTCATTTCCACATTTATACAGGGTCCTGAAGGTTCTGCTGAGCCATCGGGAACAAAGAAGAGCGGGAGCTGATTCTCTTAGCCAGAGAATCTAGACGGCAGGAAAAACTCACAACTTCTGCCTCTGTCTTTCCCGGAATCTGAAGCGTTACGGGAAGCATGACGGTCCTCTAGCTAGGTTCCCTGGCAGCAGAAGGCACTGAACGATGTCCTGTAACTCCTCACCGAGCCCTTGATCACCGACTGTAGCGACAGCCAGGCTTTAAAGCGGTTTCTGGCAAGCAGCGTACGGAGCGCGCTTCGCCCTCGGAAGGTCTGAAGCGCCGCGGGCGCCATGCTACTCCCGCCTGCCCCTCTCAGCTCACCGAGCAGCCCCCCACGCGTTGGCAGAGGCTCAGTTTGGGTGGCAAGAGCTCCCGTGCCCCTCCGCGAAAGGCAGCAGTGCCGGCAAGACCCGCGGGAAACCCACGGCGGGCACCCCGAGACTTCAGACGGCCGCGACGGCGGGGCAGCGAAGG
>NW_010416619.1:7661-9327 GCF_000710305.1 Buceros rhinoceros silvestris | reverse complement strand
TTTGATTGCGGAGTTTTTCCACGCATCATCTAAACTGGCATCCCCTACCAAAAGGTAGGTACTATGGGTAGCATTCAAAGCTTTAGGTCTACAAGCCATATTCAGCGAATCAAAGCAATTTCTCCAAGGTAAAAAGGCTGTGCAATGGCAATCACAGTACAGCACTGCCAAAACTGAGATTTTCAGTTCTGCTTTGCCACACAACTATCTTCAAAGTGGTGCGATACTTCTCATTTAGAGAAAGAAAAACTGCAGTAAGACCGAAGAGCCACACTGAGAATTCTAGAAGTCCTACTGCAAATCAGTAACTTTACACTTGCTGGCATTTTACCAAAGCCGAAGGCGCTGCCTGCATTTGTAGGAGCTGTGTTTCTGTCTAGTCAACACATTCAGAATTTTAGGTGTCTACTCCACAAGGCACTGTATTTCCCACAAGTTAAAAGAGTGTTAACATTTCCAGTGGTACTCAAAGCCAGTTGGATCTTAACACCGTGGACATTCTATAATTTCATTAGCTTTAAAATTAAAACAATAAAACCATATGTCTTTTTTTGTTAGATATCTTACACACATTTGCATAATCCATGACTAATTGCTCACATTACATATCGGTGACATCACTAAACACCATAAATATAGCACACGTTAGCATCTGTACTTATTCTGAGGTCTGACCTGCTCACTAAGAGCAACTGCCTTGTCTACAAAACTGTGCAGCAACTGTTAATTCATTCCCCCATAAAAGCCTGCATTATGGTTTTAATTCTGAGACATTTGCTGCCCACTCCATTTCTGCATCTAATCGTGACTCTAAAGACTCCTTCTAAAATACATGAACCCTGGTTCAGCTGAAAGAGGGTTAGACCTTCACAGGCCTGGGATACAGACATGTGTTTTTACCCTACAGAAAATGCAGTTATTCAAAGGAGCAAACCTTGCTCAGGAGGAGACATGCGATCTTCTTACACAGTTCACAGCACAGCTCACACTGCAGCTAACCAGGCAATAACTTGTTCACAGAGCTACCACAGGCACAGGTAGTATTTCCTGAGACAAAGAATCTTAAGCTCTGCAAGAAAATCCAGTGACCTACACACTCCAAAAGGCTGCAAGATCATGCAAAGCAAGACATGTTTTGAAACACATTCTCCAACGTCTATCTGACATTCTCCTGCGTTGTAATTAACTGCTCCCTGAAGACTGCTGTCTGTAGCCTGAGGCCTTTTGGAAGCGAAGCCATGAATCTTAAACACTGCACTAGACCATACACCACCAGCATCACATTCTGTTAAATAAAGCTGAGAGGAGAAGGGAGCTGCTGTGGTGCAAGGCCAAGCATATTCAGCTAGTGGTTACATCTGTTACATGGCAGGAAGAATCCCTTCCCACAAACAGGTCCTGTGAAGCTAGATCCAAGAAATAATCTGAGGCAAGTTTCACAGCACGGAACCTCAAAAGGTAGAGAAAGTGAGATGGAAATAAAGTTATTTTTGGAAGTAGACATCACCAACACAGGTAAGAGAAACGAAGCCATCGCTTCATCACAGCCCAGCAAACACAGGAAACAAACAGTTTAAGAGCCAAATGAGAAAGTCCAAATGTCTGTGAAAGAGAGATCTTGGAGACACATGAAACAGATGAGCTAAAATGATAAATGCATTTCGTA
>NW_010416619.1:2227-7567 GCF_000710305.1 Buceros rhinoceros silvestris | reverse complement strand
AGTACGAGCTCATGAACGCTGCAGTATGAAGGACAGTAGTGATACCACCTTACAGCAAGCTTGCCTAAAGCAACCTTAAGATGTCCCCTGCATGATTCTCTCCTGCTCTACTCAGAAAAGGCAAAGTCTGGAATTCTACTGAACATTTCAATTTTTTTCTAGTGACTTTTCACTTCATACAACATTTCATAACCAACTTTTGGCATTCTTTCTACAACTCCAAGAAACAGGCCATAACACATTCAGCTTGGATTTAGCTGCTTTACTTGGGTGATGTGCGCCGAGCCTGAAAACTGTAAAAGCAGAGACAAAAATATCGCAGTGCAAAACACACTTCATTCTTCTGATGCACATCCTTCTTGGTATGACACTTCACTTTCAGCATGGATGACTTAGAAGGTGATCCAAAGACTACTGCGAGCAGTTCTAACAAACCACATTGAACATGACCGCACAAACCTATTTATACTGCTCTAGAAATCACTTTACATAATTCAGGTCATTCTTTATGGTCATTCTTTATGCTGCTTGTGGGTAGCTGAAAGATATTCAATCCAGCAAAAATTCTTCCAAGATAAAAAGTTAGCAATTCTAAATTGCTGGAAAAGCTTGGATTTTACTAGACTGACACATTTTACCATGTGAGTGTGGTTTTTAAGAAACAAAACACAAGCTAGAAAACCTACACAAGCTAGAAAACCTACACAACCAGGCTGCCCTGGTTTACCATCTCAGGGAACCACAGCTTTCCAGATAAATCCAGGATTTCCAACTCAACTTCACCAAATCTACTGTCAAATGCACACAAAGCTCATTTCAGAGAAATCAAAACAGACAGACTTATCTGACAGTCTCTTAAGACAAGTATGGGTGTGAAGTTAAAATGAAAAAAGTCTTTTTATAAAACCAAAAAGTCTTTATAAAACCAAAGCTGGGGTTACAAAACCCCGGCTAACTCCACCATGTAAACTGAATTAGAAACTATAGGGAAAAAAACCCACACCTCTATACATTCATGTGAGACGTTTGCCTACCTTCCCTAAACAGAGGCTACTAATACTGTATAAACACACCACCACTATAGGTCAGGTCCTAGACAGATTGAAAACCTGAAAGTATTATTCATGTCATCTTGTGACACATGCATTATAAATACCACGGACTGGCAGGAAGAATGACAGAACACGCACTCTTGGCTGAGTTTGAGACTAACCATTCCCATACACCATAAGAAAGAAATTTCCCGAGAGCTTTGGAAAAAAACACTTAAACTGATAATGAAAACAAACAGGCTCATTCCACACAGAAGTGATTTCCCTATATTGTCTTACTACATTCCCACCCTAGAAGAACAGAATCCCTGTCTAAGCTGGAGATGAGAAGATGGTGGAAGCTGAGACCCCCCTTCATTCCCTCCAGGAAGTCTTCAAGGCTTCTAGATTAAGACACCATAGAGTTGAGTATCTCAGAATCACCTTGAAGCTTCTGTTCAACTCATAACCTGATACTGTACCAGAAGTCTGGAAAATAAAGTGATGCAGCCATTACAGTTCAAGAATGTTTGAAGCATAAAGGTTTCATTTGCAAGACCAGAACACCTTCCACCTCAGAAGCCCTTCTTTTACTGAATTTACACTAGAATTTCTGCAGTTTGTTTGGTTCTTTCTCATGGGCATCATCAAAATAGCTAAAGAACAAAAGAATTGTCTAAAGAACAAATGAAAGTACTAGAAACCATCTAATACTCTCATCCTTTTACTCTTTGTTTTCTCTGAACTAAGGAGTTCACCATTGTCATTGCTCACTGTAACTTGATATCTAGAAAACACCCAAATCCATCTTTATTAAATTTAAAACCTGGCTAAGAACATGCTTCCTTCAAGCACTGCTGAGGAGTGGAACTAATGTCCTGCTGCACTGTACGCAAGGAAGGAGAATGCCTGCCAGACCCCACACAACCGCGGCAGCGGAAAGGATGCACTGCACAGAACGTACGAGGGTTTCCCTGTTTCAGTACCTGGCACCAGAGCTTGGCCCCGGCCTTGCTAATGCCGGCTCCGCCAAGCAGCTCCAGACAAGCTTCTAAAGTCAGACTGCAGAGAGTAAGTCATATACAAGATCTGCAGGCTCTGAATTACTACTCTTCCCTGCACGCTGTGATGACAACGGCATCGCTGTTCAAAAGTTTAAAAAAACAAGAGTCACAGGAAGTCCAAGGCGGGATACCCAACTTTTCTTCACAATGATCTGAGGAATGCGCAGCGGTCAAGGGTGTTCTCAGATGTCTAACCGCGTTCTTCGTAGCACCATAGAAAGCTTCTCCTTAGAGAAAGCGATAGGCAAGGGACGAACAGCTGCCAGCCATCAGCATTTTCAGAATCCCTTCCTTTCAGAATCATACAGCACAGTTGTTTTGTATTTTGGCAGATAAATTAATACCTTCATGAAATGAGCCTACAAAATAAGTTCTAATGCTAAAATTAGAATGGACTGTGCATAATGAAGATCAGAGCTGTTTAAAACAGGAGGGAAAAAAAAACCAAGGTTACAGGCTTGGGCCGGAGGGGTGTTTCAAGGAGAATTGAATCAGGGGTTTTTTGTTTTCTTTTAAATCAATGTGAATAGATGCCTTTTTCTTTATGGGAGTAAAACAGGAATCCTCTAGAAAATTTCCTCATCTTTCCAGCAGCACACAGAAAATATATTAACATTTCAATGATGCTGAAGTGATTGACTTCAGACTCTTTCATTTCTGGACTCTATATTAAAGCCTCCCTAACTGTAGAATCTGAGCCCCAAACCAGCTCTACAGCCTCATTCGCACTGCATGTCCAGCAGGCCACGGAGACTGAAACCCACAACCCTGTTAAAGATAAAATTACTCTGACTCCATGAAAGCTCACATGCCATAACCATCAACCAAAGCCCTTCTTTGAACAGGTTCCTCTACCGGACATTTTCCTAATTGGACAAAATTACATGACAGTGTTTTGGATCTTTGTTAGCAAGCGTTGGTATTCATTAGCAGTACCAGAAAGGCAACCAGGAATCACCTTTGATGGCTGAATCGGCACTCTGGATCACTGCAATATACTGACTTCCTTCACAGCTGCTTAAGTTCAGTCAAAATGTTTGGCTCAATGAACACTACACAGCTACAGAATCGTCCTTTCCTCATCAGATCACAAACTAGGTAGCTGCTTCTTGCACGGCTCTGAAAATGCTCTCTACAGCTAGAGCTTTATTTTCTGCTATAAACAGCAATCCATTGCACTGCCACCATGCTCAGCCTTCTGTCCTGATGCCACTGAGCACATTGCAAAGTTTTATTCACAAAGCCAGAAGGACTTCATCAAGAGTTATAGATTTGAAATGCATGTATACAAAATGGCAATCATCTGGCTTATTTTGTTGCTGATTAATTTGCCTTACTCTATATAAAATAAATATTACACGATTTTTTCAATTTCTTCTGTATACAGAGCTATCTCAAATGACCATTTATAGCTCTTTCTTGCTATGTGCTGAACTCCTTCTCCCCTGTTATTTTCCCATTTATGAATGGACTGATCTTTACCTCCATTTTTCCTCTGAAGCACTTCAGAAGAACTCCCCCCTTTGCCTCTCCTTACTGGTAACAGTTGGATTTCTCCAGCACTTAGTACATTATGTCCAAACTCAAAATGCTAAAGAATCAAACACCAAAAATGTTAATTATCTGTCCATCTATACTTGCCGGTAGAACAAGTGTGGTAAGGAAAACAATATGAGTAGCAACTCTTAGTAGAAAAAACCCCCACGTTAATCAGCAAAGCAAACAGGCAGATCCTATACTCTATCCAAAAGGCAGGTCAAACGTAGGCAGGACCAAACTTCCCTGCTTCAAGGGAATTGCTCCCACACCCATAAGATTGTAAGAGCTCAAGCAGCATTTTCACGATCACAGAAACCATTACCACAATAAAAGAACTCCAACATGAATTTAGCCTTATTATTTTAAGGTTGAAACTGATGCTCATTAGAAAGCCAGGAATCACATTCTGAGGAGAGAGATGTCTCTTTCACAAGACAATCTGACAAACTCAGAGAACCAGGAAAGTTTTCAGACCCAGGTGAAAAGATCTCTCACACTTAGCTGCTTTTTTCAGTTTTATCACCCAAACTATTACCTCCTGCAAATGCGGCTTCCTGACCTACACATGTGGGTATCTTTTATATTCATTTAAACCTATGCACATTGAATAGACTTACTCCAAATCTAAACTCACGTAATAAAGAAAGATTGGGCCGAGCAAGTGATTTTGCCACCAATTTCATCATTTCTCAAGTCGGTCTTGTTCTACCTTAAGCATAAAAAGCAACAAATACATAGTAATTGCTTATTAAATTACCAAGATTGTACCTAATTTTTCATGTAAGAGTCTGCAGTGCATATAAAAATATTAAAGCCACAAAAGCTTACCCAGAAACAAGGTTTTGTTCATAGCATTAGGCACTAATGACCTTAGGAACTGGCTAAAAAAGGAGGACCTGCAGTTCTGTAGGTGCGTGATGTACTTGCCCAATGTTTTTGTCCCTTTATCAATCCCTTTAACAAAACTCAAACCTTACTGTAAATACTTACATGCTTCAAGAAACACATATTTTTTCAAAAGCAGTCTAGTCACAGGTAAAAATCTAAGCACACTGCGGAATCACGCCTAGAAGAGTCAAGTAAACAAACCTAAAAACAATACAGGAGATGCATCTTAAAACCAAAAAATTTGGATCCCGTAACGTAACGTCTAGTCAAACACAAGATCTCACATCACTAGCTCATACAGTGCCCACATCACAAGGAAAACTGGGACAGTATTTATTATCATTTATTTTACAGAACTCATTTACTACATGTGCATTGTACCAGCAACTAAAACTGTTATACCTTTGCTTTTGTTTCAAGTTTCAGCTGTTGCAGTTCAGATTCTTGTCCTTGGTGGTTCTTTAAACCATCACATGTTCTTTATCAGAGATAATTTTGTTACCTAAGAAATAGAATTGTAATTTGAAAGCTTGATAGTAAAAGCACCATTTCCTGTAATCCAAGACATGACTTAAACACTAACACACAAGTAAAAATACCTAAATCATTTGGACGTTGTGTCATGAAAGGAATAGATTTGCTCTTGGCTCCTCAACTGAGTCCTAATAACTTTCTTGGCAAATAAGCAGTGATCAATTTGTCAAAATAAGTTGTTCCCAAAATGCAGTGACACTAAATACTTTATCAGACTGTCAGTGGGCACTGACATTTTGAATCTTAAATCAAATGCCACAGCAAACCCAAAAAGTACATTTTCC
>NW_010416619.1:0-2139 GCF_000710305.1 Buceros rhinoceros silvestris | reverse complement strand
TTTCCCCTACAAAATTACGCTCCAAACAGCTCCAGTGGATTAAACCCCGTTCACTAACAGCCAAGGCCTTCGTCCAGTCCCACCTCACCCTGCTCTCCGCTAGCACTTACAATACAGAGGATTTGCTTATACTTTATGTTTCCCAGACACAGCCACTACAGCAAATACACAACAACAACGACGACTCCCCTTTCATCAGAGTATGATGATCCCTTGAAAGATCTGAATCATCCCTGAGCTAACTGGAGTCCTGTGCTCGGCAAACCAGGCATCACCTCAAAGACCAAGATGCTGAATAACCATCAAGCAGCACAACTGGTGCCATCCTTGGCTGGCCGTGGGTGCCCTTCCCCAGGGAACTTCAGGAACAGTTACAAGGCAGAGCTGGTAACCCATCATAAACATGACGGTGTTATGAGCTAGCAGCCTATAAATCCCTTCTCAGTGGCACATCCCTATGGGAAAGGGCATGCAAGCCTCCATATGGCGGTGATATATCATGTGATTTTTTTAAAAGCCATACTATAACTGGGACTTATTTACTGTTCTCTCTCTTCATATCTGTAAACAAAGAAAAGCTTAAAAGGTTACATTCCTTCCTACTCCTTGCTGTGTTATTTAAACCAAACTGAAAGTTTACCCACATAAACGTCTGTCATCTGTACTTCATTCTTGGTACTTTCTCTTTCTTCTTCAGAAAATTAAATACCCAGATGTGTCTGACTAAATAAGAGGGGTGCTGAATCATCTCATTTTTCTGCCAAAGTAGCAGAAATAATGATAGCTAAGAGTAAGGGGAGAATCTTAAAAAACAGGGGTTTTTTTAAGCTAAGCAAGCTGAACACTGACCATATCCTACAGAGGCTTCCTCTATCTGCCACCACACATAACAAAGCACAAAATAAACTGAGATACCTCCAACTTTTGGTTTACTTCATAAAAGCTCTAATTCATGAAGCAATTCAAAGGACATCAGCCAACTTGTGCAAACCGTATGTAGGAAAAGACACATGTAAAAAGCTGTCTGTACATGTGCTACAGAATGAAATAAAATTATTCAAATTTTCTTTTTACTTTTTTCCTCAGTTCTCTAATATAGTCACAAAGATGCAAAAAAACCTGGCAGATTCCACTAAGAAGCAAACCCAATAATAGGAGATATTCAGTCCCCCCTTGCCACTTGCTTTCCTCAAAGTAAAGCATTTGTTCTGTAGGTTATTATTCGATACGGTGAGGAAGAGGCATCAGCCTACTAAAACAACAGGAGACATAAAAGTCATTGGAAAATTCCGGTTGTCAGGACCTCAGCAGGGCTCTAATCCAACCTTCTGTTCAAACCAGGGTCAGCTCTGAGGTCAGGCCAGGCTGAGCCTGCCGAGTCCTGAAAACGCCCAAGGATGACGACTGCACGGCCTCTCCTGCTGTCAAATGAAGAAGTTGTCCTTATACCCAGTCTGAATCACTCACCTCAATACATGCCTGTTTACGCCACTGTAAAAACTCTGGCTGTGTCTCCTCAACAATCTCCTCGTACGTTCTAGAAGGTTGCCCCAAGGTTTTCCATGCTGAAGAAGGCAGCTCCCTCAGTTTTTCCCCACAAAGCAAGTGCTTCCACCACCTGGTCATCTCAGTGTGCATCTGTTGGGCTCCAACTTATTAACGTATTTCTCATATTGCTCAAAACTGGATACAGCATTCTAGATGTGGTTGAACACGTGGCTTCAGCTCCCCTTGTCTGCTACCAGGCTAATCACTGCTAATAACCACCCCGCAGTTTGATCTGCAGGTGGAGAACTGCCCTCTCCTGCCAGAAGTCCCATGCTGCCAGGGTCTCCCATTTCCCCCACACGAGACCTCCGCCTCCAGCTGCCCCTTGTTCTGCGCAGTCTGGGGGTGAGGCTCTCCTCGCTGAAGGGGCTCTGCGAAGACCCCACCAGGCTCTCTTTATCACCCCTCACGCTGCTCAGTTCTGCAGCGCCTTAACTTGGCAACACAGCTTCTCAGCCAGCACACCGCTCCACCCGTCCCGCTCCAGCCCCAGAGGAAGCACCGGGCACCCCCGCCGCCCCACACCGGGAACGATGCCTCCTCCCTGGGAAGCCTGGTCTCAGCAGAAGCCACCGCCCCGCCAAGGCCTGG
>NW_010416618.1:7658-12577 GCF_000710305.1 Buceros rhinoceros silvestris | reverse complement strand
GCGGCTGATGCCTCCGGAAAAGACCAACTCCGGCCCTTCTGGAAAGAGCTGTGAGTGTCCTGCCCCAGGCTGCCGGGGTCCCGTTCCTGGTCGCTGAGGGGTTTCATGGAGGCAGGCGGTACCTGATCGGCGCTGCCCGGCTCCTGGCTCCCGGGGGGATTGCAGCCGCTTTGAGGAACAGCCTGACTTCTGAGGCTCTTCAACGCCCAAAGGTCCTCCAGGCACGTTGGGAGAAGAATCCCAAACACTTCCATCCCAAGATGGAAGAAGTGGTTTTGTCTGCTCATTAGCCAAATCAAAAGGATCTGACTGGGAAAGAATCTTTGCCTTTAGCCTGTGTTTCCTTGGCTTTATTCTGCATTTCCCACTAACGAGTGGGGAAGAAGCTGTGACCACAGTCCCTGTCTGCATTTTTCATGTGGAAATCACAGAGATCTGCTCCTGCCTGGGGCCTGATGCTGCTCCCACCAGAAACCACATTAAGACATCTGCAGCCCTCGGTCTGGGCTCAGTTCATGGTTTACGATTCTGAGCTGCTGTGCAGAAGAGTTTCTCCCGTCCTGCATCTCACCTTCCCCACCTCCATCAGAACTCCACCAGTCTCTGCTGTAAAGCAACCTGAGCCATACGGATGAAACATGCCTGTTACAAACTCCCGGCTGGGGTCAAAGCCGGTGGGGGATGGTGCGTCGCTCTCCTCCACCAGGGCAGCTCCAGCAGCTGCCCCCAGCACCATCCCTCCACATCAGCCTCCCCTGCAGCCCTCGGCACTGAGCTTCCTCTAGCGCGACCCTGAACCTCACCTTTCTCAGCGGTGTCGCAGCCTCTGCAGAACCCCAGCCCGGTGCGTTTCGAAGCATGTCACTGCTGAGACCTGCTCCAGCTAACGAACAAGCTCATTACCGGATTGCTGGTGGACTGAGGCAGGGCTTGGAGAGAGCGTTGGCTCCTTACTGCTGGTCTGCCAGGGGAGAAGGGGAAGAGAAAGATCGTGGGCTAAAGATTTTGTCCCACACTTGAAATATTTTCAAGGCTGGAGAACCACTGCTGACAGAGGCTGGAAAGCTGGCCCCTTCCTTGTCCACCTTTGAATTCAGCCTCCAGAGAGGTCCAGGACTTCGCCAGCCCACAGGCACTGCAGCAGCAGCCACCTCCTGAGGACACAGTTTTGTTCTCCTCACACAGATCTTCAGTTTGGTGTTCACGGTGGACTGGTTCTGACTCCAAAGCCCAAGCTGAACCCCACAGAACAAAATCACAGAGGCTTTCTCATCAGTTTAAGAATTAAGAGTTTCAAGATCCAATTATTTAGCTTTTCTTTTTTTTTAATAGCTACAAAGACCCACAATTAGTCACCCCCAGCAAAATCCTTTTCCTCAATCCCACCAAAACCCTGTGCTGGTAGCACAGCTCCTTACAAGCACGGACTGCAATCTCGGCAGGGATTACTCACATCACCTTTCCAAGGGAATAAATGTGTTTTGAGCAGTTTCTTTCCAATTACTGCCTCATCCCGCAGGAACAAGAAGGAACACGAGGTGCTCTCCTGGGAACAGGAGTGGTGCTCCACCTCACCCCTCCCCGGCCCTGCCTCTCTCGAGAGCAGAAGGGGCTTCTTTCAACAGCCTGCACTCATAACTTGGAAGAGGTACAAAGAGTTACACCTAAGTTAGTAATGAAGTAATAAGAATTAATAATAATAGTCCTGACTCCGTTTAAGTAGTACGAGAAGACAGCAGCCACTGTGACTGTCAGGCGAGGACGAAGTTCTGTATTTTCACCGAATTCTTTCCCTGTTGTTGTGCAAATTGTGAGAACGAGATCAGGAGGTTTGTTGTCAGCAGTTCTCCAGAGCCCCCACTCCTTCCTCAGGGTGAAACCAGAACAAAGCTGTTGCAGAGCAAACGTAGTCAATCTGTCTCTATGAGAAAAAGGGAGCGCAGACACTGTACCGCAGAGATCGCAACTGACTGGACATTCGCCGGGTCTGCACCGGGACCACGGCACCGTGCACCACCCGCAGCCACAAACCCCATCTCAAACGGTACCTGCGGGGATGGAGCTGAACGCAGGGACAGAGCGACCTGCCCCAGCCGAGGAGCACGGCTAAGCTCACTGCCCGCCCCAGTCCCTGTGTGCTGGGCCCTGTGCTTCAACCGGCATCCCAGCCATGGGCTGTGGAGACAGGAGACAGGGCTGGGAGACTTCTACTTCGTGTAACATGGCAAAACTCCACCCTAAGTGTGCCCTGAGTGCCTCTTCCTCTGCCTCACCCGGCACTGCTGGCCCCTGGGTGTCCACCCAGACTCCGCTTGGGATACGTTCGCTTCACCAAGGAAATCAAACGTTCCCTTCTATAAGCCTGACCTTCTTGGTTGACATCTGAAATACCGTGCGTTTTCTGTATGACTTACACAATCACAACTTAAAGGTAAAATACACCAACAGCCAAAGCACGAGACTCCACCGTCTCTCATTAAGGTGGGAACCACAGTATGGACACAGCATCTCTAGGCCCCGTCTTTAGCTGAGGGTGACTCCACCGCCCAGCTCCACTGACGTCTCTGTGCTGACCTTCACGCGTGCACAACGGAGTGGCCCCAGAACGATGTGTTGCCGCTGCCATGTGAGCCCGCCCCAAACAGAGATTGTGGATCAGACCCAGACCCAGCCAGGTTTGTGCCTCCAGCTGGGTTCAGCGAAGGAAATACTGCTGCCTTTTTCTCCAGGGGAACGAGGCTTGGCTGGGGGCTCCTTCCCCATGAAAGCACACCGGACCATGAACCCTCCCAGCAAGTTTTACACATGAAGCGGAGCAAGGAAACAAAACCCAGCTGAGATTCCTAAGACAACCATCTATTCTGGGCTAAAAGAGATCAGTAACCCCAAACCAGACACAAACGGCAACACAACCTCTCGGGGAATAAATTAAGCAGAAGACGTTTAATGCTTGAGGTTTTTCTGGGGGGCAGCAGGTCAGTAACAAGGTAGAAACAGAATGAGATGCGGTAACCACAGGATTGCACAAGTAAGGCCCGTTCTTAGCTGTTACAAAATGAACCAAAGTGCCCCCGGCAGAGCGCCCACAGAAAGGACCGGACATTTTCTCAGCCACCTCTCGAGAGGAACAGCTGGAGGAATTTGGGCTATTTATTTACACAAAGTGCATGCTCAGAGAGGGCCGGGTTGCTGCCTCCGTGCAAGGCGACTTCTGAAAACAGCGCGTTAGTTCATCGCAGGTGGGCGATGAGAGGTGACAGGTTCTGATGGCCATTACCGAATCACCACGGGCAGTAAACAAAGCCAACTGGAACGTCACGCGGTTGACAGCAGGTCCCGTCACCCTGGAGATTATGGACAGAGTGAAGGTGGAGCAGAGTCACTTCTGACCCCGCTCGGTGGCTTCATTCCAGTCTCCTTTCTGCAAAGCTCCTGCTCTGCCACCTCCTCGCCCACCCACGTCAGCCTGGGCAAGAGCCAGCAGCAACCCCGTCACCCCCTGCCTCCCACAGCGGCTCCTGGCAGACATTCCAGCCGCACAGGGGGACCCAGGCACCGTCGCAGAAGTAGGGCACAGCCTCACGTACATCAAGGGAACGTGACTTTGCAGCATTTCTAGTGAGTTCAGTGACACTGCACCAACGGGTGTCAGGAGAAGGGCACAGAGCTGCCCCTCTCCCAGCTAACCCCAAAACCCTGCCCAGATCTGCCTGCTCTGGGACAGAGGGGGGAAGCTGAGGGCAAAAGCCCATGCAGTGCCACGAGATGATGTTTTACAATTTTGTTGATCAATCCAGGTACATTTTAGATAAAGTCTGACCACCTCCCTCCTGTGGAAACTGGTCCTTGGAGACTGCTGAACACAAGTAATTATTACAAGAAAAACTTCAGAGCTCAGTAGTGGAACGCAGACCAACCTCAGCTGGCATCGAACTCTCATCCCAAAACCACGTGAGGCAATATCCAAATGGAACCCATCTGCCACAGGCCCCCAAACCCACCTCAAAACCCCTCCTTCAGCCCCAGGTTCTTCCGTTGAAACCTCCAACTTCCCCAGCCCCGATTTGCTTATGGAAAACCACAGACTACATCGACCGTTTGAACCGCCCAAGCACGTGATCCCCTCAGAAAACTTCTCAAAGTCAAGTCTCTAGGGAAGACAGTTCGGAAGCGCGGGTGAGTGGCACTGCATGATTTTATTAAGTGTCGTTACACAAGGAGAGATGTGGGAATGCAAGTTGTTACACATCTGACACAAGATACACCGACGGCATCACCTGCTTGATTTGGCTTATCCAACTGGTTCCGAAGGCTTTCCACTTAGTCCTACTCACAGCAACTTCTGCAGCGGGGGAGAAACAAAATGCCGACGAACTACAACAGCACAAAGATCCCACAGGGCCTCGGGGCAGTTTAAAAATACACAACACCGGGTGTGGTTGGGTTTCTGAATAACAGGAACAGTGAGACAGCAAAGTTGGACTCTGAGTGGTTTTAATACCTGAAGAGATACATAAATATCATCCTGTGGAGGCAAGACGAACAAACCCCATTTTCCTGCCTTTTTCATGGATACTATTCCTGCCCCTGGACAAGGACCTGCCTGCAGGATCCCATTTTGCCGCCTGACGCTGGTGGCCAGAGGCCATTGTGGGCTGGCAGAACGTGGAGTTGAAAACTACCCCGGCACATTCATGACCAATTTCTCTCCGTCAATCAAGTGAAAACACTTCTGAAAATTCAACAGACACGTTATGGAGAACTGAAACACGCTAAAATGAATCTGAAAAAGGCCAATTCCCGAATGACTGATATAGATGAACATCAGCAGCCTGGTCTGTTCACTATTTTATTCTTTTAAATAGGAAAAAGAACTTGTCTAGACTTAAAAAGGTTATAAAAGAGCACAGAAGAAGAGC
>NW_010416618.1:0-7562 GCF_000710305.1 Buceros rhinoceros silvestris | reverse complement strand
AAGAGCGTCATTATACCGAGGTGCAATTTCCTCCTACTAAAACACTTAACACAAGATCACAAAACTAAGGATCTATATTTTAAAAGCTGCATCCTGGTCCCGACGGTGGCGGATGCTCTGTCGGACAGACAAGATGTCCCACAGAAAACACTTAATGAAAACCAGCAAAGGAGGGCTGGGACGGCGTAAAAACCGGCTGAGCCAGGCGACTGATTGTCTTACATAAACCACCAACCAGACTGGGGAGGTGTAGGAGCCCAAGTTAAAAATTAACCCTAGATGTTTTATCTCTTAACAGTCACTAGATTGGTTTACAGATGTAGGACAGCTCTAGGACTGCGGAGGAACAAGCGTTACTGTGTTTTCAGAGATGATCAGAGACAACCCAAGCCACAGCCAAATCCCTATTTCACTCTGCTTGGTGTAATTCGCTCCTCACGAGGTGTCGGTGCAAACCCTGACCCCCTCCACAGACACCACAGACTGTGGCAGTGCTGCCCACAGGCTCCAGCCTCGCTTCTCCGCCATCTGTGGTTCTTCCTCCCGCGACCTTCTTGGTGTAGTTACAAAACTACTCAAATTTAGTTCCATATGTGTATTTGTGCCTCACGTCAAACAGAGTCCACACAGGCTGATCTTCACCTCAGCAGGTCCCTGGCTGGGAAGAGATTTCAGCACGAAGAGCGCGTTGCACTTGCGTTTCACACTACGGTGACGGGAAGCTGTTTGCCGTACCAGCACTCATCAGCTTTTCATTGCCATACAATGAACCTTCTGGAACCCAACCGTGACAGGAAGTAAGAAATTATTTCAGCACTTGGTACATCACACTGTACAATACAAAGAAAAGAGAAACAACTGGAAAAAAAAAAAAAAAAGGAAAAACAACCAGACTTCCTATTTTTCACTAGTTCAAGTCAGGTGGATTTGCTACACTTGGGGACTAGTCCCTAAAATTAAAGTGCTTTTCAGAGCATTGGCATCAAGATCCTGAACATGAGAGACAACTACGAGTAAAACCTGTTGTCGCTATACGTAACATATAGCAGCAGTATGGACACCCACACGCATACTCAGTGTCTGACTTCCGATACTACCTGGAGCACGACACGACCTAAGAGTGCATGGTACCCCCCACCTCCAGCGCACAATCGAAGGCTTTCGATTCGTGCAGGATTGTGGCACGTGGCTCTGGACGCCTCGTCTGCAGGATCTTCTGTTTGGGGTTTCTGATTTCGTCGTCCTCTTCCGTCTCGCTTTCACAGACGTGGACGACTACGCTGGGCGTTGATTCTGTTCCTGCATGAAGCTCGTACTTTTCCCCTGAAAAGCAGCAAACAAAATCCGTGCTAAGAACATCCCCAAGGAAAAGCGTTAAGACCTCAACAGCTGCAGTCACACAACCAAATGCTCATCTGCTCCCACCTCAACTTGCTCAACTTCCCACTTCACCAGTTAAATGGTTTAAAACAGCCCCGTTATCTGTTGCGCTGTCCTCTGAATACAACCACTGAATTGGTATTTACAGGGAGGGATGTAAAAACTACTGTGAAACACTGAGGAGACCAGAACACCAGCAGCACACAAATTCCCAGGTGCCCTCACTGGTGCTGCCCACTGCTATGACATTTGCACACGTAAAGCTGCAAAAGCACTGGAAAACACCAAGCCTGCTGATGCGCTGCTCTTCACAGGCAGCAGAGTGTGATTCCTGGGAAGGCTCATAAAGGGGTTCAATGATAAAACACAAAAAGTACACGCTGGCATCCCCAGTCCTGGAGCTGCCCATCTGCAAGAGACTGAACTTCTCATTCCTCCTTGTTTGATACCGAGACTATGACAGAATCCCACAGGCGGGTGTGACGGAGCTCGTGCCACACACTCCAGTTCTGTTCATGAATTATGTGAAAAAAGTGACGGATCGTTTTGTTCAATTAGAACATCACATAAAAGAGACTCAGCTTCTTCTCACAGAAAGAAAAGCAAGTAGACAAACTCCCTCGGTAACTGGTTTTGAAGTGAAGTAACCCAGCAGCAGCAGGTAGGCATTCCTACCTGGTCCCAACTTGGAGACAGCACAAAGCAAGTCGTAATTTATCAGGGGAGTCGCATCTTCACTCTGTTTCCACCCGACCGGCGGGGATGCGGGTGGTGATATCAGGAACTGTTTCACCGGCTGTGGAGGGAGGAGGTAGGACTTGTCGCCGATGTCACTGGATACCTGCAGCCGAAGATGAAAGCCAGGAGATAGGGAGTAAGATGACAAATATTAATTCTCCTTTTATTCAGCCTCCTTCCCCAGCAGCGCACGCCCATGCCCGGTATTAGCAATGCTGAATTCAGCCTGGCTTTGACACCAACAGCAGCCCAGCTCCCGTCCGTCCTCTTGGGCAGTCACTGTGGAGAAGCGCTGCGGTGACGACACCGCCTGACCCAAAGAACACGAACAGGCCTGGAAAGCGCCTGTCACAGAGAGATCTTTGGACCCGCCCACTTTCTCTCTGCACGTTTCTCTGTGTATGGGGGAAGGTGGTTTGTGTCACTGCCCAGCGGCTGTTCCAAACCAATCACAACTCTGTGCTCAAGCTGAAAAGCCAAACTGTCCCCTGGAGCACGAACTTCTCAATCAGTGAAAGCACATCTCGGGGTAGAGTAACAAGGGAGAAGGTAACTGTGGATGTTTCCCATGGGCAAAACGTGGAATAAAGAAGAAACACGGAGAACACCTGGGCGTTCCGTACTACCTGTGCAAAGTACAGCTTCAGCTTTTTTCCGTTGAAGTCCGTTTCATGCAGCTCTATCCGTGCTCTTGCTGCTGCCTCTGGATTGCTGAAGTTTATCCTTACTCTTCTAAAGCTTTTAAACAACTGGAATGTCACTTGATTATCACAGACCGTGAAAAGTGCTTCAAATTTTTCCTACAGATGAAGTACAAAGGGTCTCCAAACACAAAATGAACATTTTCTCTCAACGACAGGTATTTTCCTTTCACTTTCCTCTCCCAAATGCCACTAATTTCCTTAACTGCCTCAACCTGCATATGCTGCTCTTCCCTCAGTTACCCCGACCTCCAAATCCGCATTCAGTGCGGCTCTGCTTTGTCTCACGGCTGAAACCTGAATTCCAAGAATGCTTCCAGGAGAACAAGCCTGTAAAACTCAATACCCAAACTGCCACCCAGCGACAGTTACCCCAAAGTGCAGATGTCATGAAAAATACCGGTGCTTGCAGAAGACTTTCACCCAACATCTCTAAAAAACACGATGTAAATCAGTTCATTTTTATATTAGATGAACTAAAGTACTGAACGCCAGCAGGACCAGGGCAGGGGTCGTCCCCCTGTACGTGGCACTGGCTGCATCTCAAATCCTGGGTTCAGTTTTGTCCCCTCACTGCCAGAAGGACACTGAGGGGGTGGAGCGTGTCCCGAGAAGGGCAGCGGAGCTGGGGCAGAGTCTGGAGCACAATGCGCTGAGGAGCGGCTGAGGGGCCTGGGACGGGGTTGTACCAGCTCTGAATGCTTCCAGTGACAGCAAAAGAAACAAGCGGCAGCAAAAGCTGGACATTACGGGGGTGGGGGCCCTGGGCCGGGGTTGTCCCAGCCTGTCGCAGGCTGCCCAGGGCAGTGGTGGAGTCCCTATCCCTGGAGGGGTTTCCCAGCCGTGTGGAGGTGCTGCTGAGGGACAGGGGGCAGTGGGGACCTGGCAGCGCTGGGGGAAGGGGTGGGCCATGACCTG
Organism: Buceros rhinoceros silvestris; assembly: GCF_000710305.1. Taxonomy (NCBI): domain Eukaryota; kingdom Metazoa; phylum Chordata; class Aves; order Bucerotiformes; family Bucerotidae; genus Buceros; species Buceros rhinoceros. Next base: position 3,825 of record NW_010416618.1, on the reverse strand, counting down.
AATTTTTCACCTTTTGCTGTTTGAACTGAACTTAAATGCTTTTAGATGCTGTGCAAAGGATAGAAGTATTAAAAGATGTCTGTCAGCTCCAAGAGCTCCCAGCCTGTCTGTAAACGTCCTGTGTATTTAAGTCACAACACCTGAACAGCAGTGGGGACTGAAGGCACGTTCAGAGTTGCCTGGACACAGATGTGAGCAAGCCAGGGAAGACTTAGTTTATTATAGGCTCGTAAGGCACTTTCCAGGTGTTCCACAGACTCAAGTTAGAACACCTCCCCTGCAAACTCAGAACACTCTTTTACTAGAATCCCTGCCTGGAAAGAAGACATTTCAGTGTGCTTTCAGATTTGATTTACACCTGCTCTTGGATTTGGTGCCTTGGATAAACAGAAAAACAATTAATACATCAGAAGGGCTTTTAACGGGAGAAGCTCTGTGGGTCTATTGACAATTTCAAAGGCCAGGGAAGTGTAGTGTTGTCTGCTCCTTGGCAACTTGCTCCTCCTGATCTGAGCTTACCAGGTAAATGCTTTGGGGTTTCCCACCCAAACAATCAAAATTTGCAGTAATACACTGAAAATCCAGACAAAAATGTCCAATAGCTGTAGCTATATTTACAAGACCATATAAATGTGCCCCTCTCTGGCTTACCTTTTCTTCCTGCACCTCAAACACAGCTTCAGGGACACTGCAAGCAAAGAGCGAGGTAGGTAAGTCACTTAAATCCATCATCTCTTCCAAATCATCTTCATTTTCTCCAAAAATCATCTGCTCTTCCTCTTCTTGGTCGCTGCTGTAGAGGTCTGACTGGCTGTCGCTCCAGGACTTCATCGTCTCTCTGAGCATCGCTCCCCCAAAGCGACTCTGCTTTCTGTGCCAGCTTCCAGCTGGGCTCTGCCGTTCCAGAAAACAAAACCAAACCAGAACGTCAGGACGTAAATCAGGAACTATGATACTGTTCCAGAGGCTCTTCTCTGTGACACATTTTCAGTTAAGAGCAAGTTTATGAAGAACTTAAAAGCACTTCCCAAGTCATCTGAGCACACGCCTGCTACTTGAAGAAATAGCTTTATCTCAGCTGTGTACATGTGTGTTCCCATTAGAAGTTACGTTGCCCATCCAAAGCCCCTCCACACCAGGAGGACAAACCCTCACATTTCCCACGGCACTGCCATCCCCTCCTCCCGAGAACGCATTTCCCGCAGGGAAGGGAGTATCTAAAGCCTTCAGGAAGCACATCAAGGAGGAAAAAACCCTGTGAACAAGCAAGAGACTAAACAAAAGACCTGAGATAAACTGGTTTTTACACACTAAAAGGGATTTTAATGGAGCAAACCTTTTGGCACCTGCAGCTGCAAAAATTGCAAGAAGGTTCTTGCACTACTGTGTGTTCTGAGGTAAGTGATAGAGAATACGTAGCTGTGCTGCCTGTAGATCCGGACGGGGTGTGAATTTGTGATGGAACAGTAAAAAAAAGTAAGTAAATATATTATGTTCCATTGGCAATGATCTCATTTGAATATTTCCTTCGCTCGCTTATTCTTTTGAAGCAATCACTGAGAAATGCTGTCAGTAACGCCAATATGCGTTAAAAAAATCCATTATAAATCCACGCTCGCTCATGGGAAAAGGTTTAGGACAACTTTGCCAATTAATACCACCCAAACACTCTCAACATGTTGTACTTTAGGAGAAACAGCATGTGAAAATGAGAAAAAATAAATTACTACCTATTTTAAGTATTTACAAACCGCTTAGAGACACGCACACGAGGTCTGATGCTGACTTAGAAGAGGTAAATCCATGTTCCCTCGCTGTGGACACGTAGCAGGTGTCTGAGGCAACACGTGCACATGTAGGTTGCTGTCACGCCTTTAGCCAAACCACTACATTTAGACCTGGTGAAACCTTCCCAGCGCAGCAAGGTTCAGAATTTTCACAGGAGATGCTCCTCAGCATCAAGGAAGGGGGATGGCAAGGCAAGAAAACGTGCTGCTGCTGGGAAGCCGGGCTGATAGTGCTTGCTGATTCATGCAAAAAGGAAAGAGAAAAGGAAAAGAAAATACGCCGACACAGTGACGACGACAGGCACCATCTGTCTGGGCAGCAGAGCCTGCAGAGAGGCCAGGGCTCACCAGTCCAACATGCCACGGACACAGACACCTGCAGTCAAGCCAAGCTCCATGCAGACAGAACCGAGAGCCCCATGCTACCCTCGCCTTGGGTTTGGTCCCACCCTCCAGGCTTCCCCGGCAGAGAGGAGTATGAAACACCTGGCTGTGACAAAAACCTGCTTTTCTGACAAATCAAAGAACAAAGACTTGCAGACAAGGCAAGAGAGCAAAACCGCCACCAGAACAGGGGCGTTTGGAAATGCTGGCATGTAAATTCGATGGTGAGTAAGACACAAAGGAAGGTGACATGCAGATCGATGTCACATGTGGTCAAGCTGGCCACGCTATGAAGAGCTTTAAAAAGTTCAGTCTGAGCCTTAAATGCTACAAAATGAAATCAAAGCAGCAGGCAAAAGCATCAAGAAAATCAGCTCAGGGGAGTGCACCACTGCTGTGACTTACAGCGTGCCTGCGGCAGGACCCCGCTCTTCATCCTGCTGTTCTGCGGAACCAGACATCCCAATTAACTCGAGGATTTAATCCCTAGGTTAGCAGCTGATCCATTACTCCTCCTTTGAAATTCTATCATCTATTATGTCATTTAGGGAGCTGCAACGGGCAGGTTACTGACAGCAAACGCCGCAGCGACCAGAGGTGTTCCCCCGACGGAGGAACAGCCCCTTGGAAACAAATGAGCAGAGGGATGGACAAACCGATGGCGGATTGTTTATCAAAAAGCAACAGAATCAGAAGAAGAAGTACTCCCAGTTTGACAACTACACCGATGTGATTATCAGTGCGACAGCCAACTGCTCTGCTCCAGCTTCCCCTCTGAAAAAAGGGAATTACTTCACTTACCTCCTCGGAAGGGTGAAAGTACCTATTTGTATCGCAGTCTGATATAAATGAAAACACAACTGCTTGTTATTCCCTGCAATGAGCTAATCCTTACTGCAGTAAGCAATTCAAAATTATACTCGATTTCACTGGGTGAACACCTGATAGTACTCGTTAGGAAGCTATTGATCGCTCACTCCCTCTCAGACTTTAGATTAAGTGGCCTTACACAGAGGGACTAAACCGATCCCAAGAGCTAAAGCCACTTGGATAAGACTTTTCACTAGGTCTTTTGTTCTCTGAGAACTAATACCTGCTTATCACTCAAACACCGGGTCACAGGTACCTCCGCAGCACTTAAAACCAAACTCTTCAACTTCATACAAAGCTTAAAATGTTCCGAAATCGAAGCAAACTGTGGAAACGCAGCTTCTGCCATGGAGAGCTTTAGGTGTCCATTAGACCACGGGCACCGCCAGCGGGTGGTTGTACCAGGAGCAGCTCATTCACCTTATCGCAACCTATTGCTTCCCGAAAATCCTGCACGCCAGGGCCGAAGAGCCGTGGCAGTTTCTCCGTGAACGGTCGGACCTGCCCGAGGAGGGAGCAAACCCGGGCTCAGCCCTTCAGAACCTGCGGAGGACTGGTCTACCCACAGGAGCAGCCCCGCGCGGGTGCACCGGCACCAAGCTCACAGTGACCGCGGCGGGTGACTGTCCTTCTCAAACCGCGACAGTGACAAACGCGCCAGAAGACCCTCTGGGTTTACTCCTTTTAACCCCCCCACATCCTCTATACGTGCCCTAACGAGCAAGGGGAAAAGGAGAGAACAACTTCGCCGTCGCTCCGCCCGGCAGCCGCGGCGCCGCAGGAC
>NW_010416617.1:747-6993 GCF_000710305.1 Buceros rhinoceros silvestris | reverse complement strand
GAAACAGCCCCCCTTCTCAAACCGCGACACGTATTGGCTTATTTAAATATATGCTTGTTTACAAATGTCGTAGAGGAGTTTTACTGCAGTTCGGGGAGTAGGATACACGTCTCCTAACTTCTGCTTCTATGATTAATCTCAAAATGATTCACAACTTATTAAATTTTCTTTACATTCTCCAAAATTGCTAATAACTGAATTTCCACTGTCATGTATGCCGATATGGTGTAACTATTTGCTTCTTAGTTTATTATTTTGTTAAAAATTCATAATTACTTTTAATTAACATAAGAATTTGAGCAGAACAAAACATCTCTGGATTGTTACCTCATTTTTGTAGTTTTATCTGTTGTTTTAAGTATCAACATAAGCAATTTGAAAGGAGTTTAAAAAGGAGAAAATTGTGTTCTATGAACAGAAACAGAAATTGGTTGTAGTAATCATTCATATAGTAGAGGAAGTAGTGCTAAAATCTACTGTGGCAAAATGGGAAACAATACCAGAATATATTGTAGATGGGTAGAAGAAAGGCCATGCTAAGTGGTTTTAAAATTTGGCATGCTAAAGATACGTAGAAGAGTGTTAATTTCAGCTACTTCTGGAAAGTTAATGTTTAATAGGATAATTATTTTCATGCAAATCACTATAAAGTCTGTTTAAACTTCTTAAGTAAAGGGCTACACAGACATGACTCAGCTGTATGATAATAAGAACATTCTAAGCTTGGTTCCTTTGAGCTTTAGCCATTAGATCAAAGAACTTAAACATTCTGCTTTTTACTAGAAACAGAATGGAAACTAGATGAGAATTACATAAGTCATAAGATGATTTCTAACAACATTTTAACAGCAACCGTCTCTAAATGTTTTAATTTCTCCTGTGCTTATCTTTCCTTATGTCTAAGATTCATTATGCAGGGTCAGTGAATGATGTTCACCCTTCTCCATAGCGTAAGAGAGAGTATTTTTCAGTTATGATAAATTCTCAGTGTTCCAGAAGATGATTCTTTTCCTTCTCGTGTTACTGATTTTCTTATTTTCCTGAACGCAAGGCTGTGTCTGGAAATGTATAATGGGACTACTAAAATTAATCTTTACATCATAGTGAGACTATGAAGATTAATCTTTACCGTGCATATAAAAATGTTTTTAATAGCCTTGTGATCTTGATGATGTTTGTGGTCTGTTACTTAGTTTAGACTTTGTCACGTGCAGCCATTTTCCTTTAAAATTTTAAACGTCAGATCTGGATGCAGCTGGTTTTGGGGTGTTTTGGGCAGGTTTTTCTTTAGATGCCTATTCATCTTCTGGTTTTAGGATAGTAACATACTTGCATACACTGAAGTTTTTTGTTTGTCATCAATGTATTTCTACTTTGTCTGTGTCTCCTGAAAAATGATTTTAGCAAGGACTTTAAATCTGCTGGAAAGGAGACATATCAGTTTCTGCAGCCATTGCAGGAGGTGTTTGTATCTTAGAATCTGGTTTTATATTTTATTTCTCTAAATATACCAATCTCCTTAAAATAACTTTATGCTGTAAATATATTCCTCAAAAATTATTGAATCCACAAAGTATGCAGGATATAAGAGATTACAGAGATCAGTCATTTACACTGATGTCAGAATTCTAATGATTGAAAGCATTAAAGGAGGATGGAATTGTAGTTTTGAGTATATCAACACGAATGTGATTTTATTTGTATACCTGATCTGTAGGATTGTCAGCTGAGATTATGTGCCATAATTCCATAGAATTGGAGACCTGGAAAACAAATGTAGTAAGAAGATACTGTTCATCCTTTTTTTTGCCTCTATCACAAGCTTTTCTGTGGCTGAAGAAGGTGGTGGTCCAATTTAGACAATTTTTAGGGCATGTTTGTGCTACAGTAGCATCTCCAGTTGACTTGAGAGATGGAATTTGGCCTATGTTCACTTTGCACTCCTGGCCTTCATCTGTGCAGCATTTTCTAGGGCTTGTAGTATGTTTTAATAGTTGAAAAACAACTTCACAACTGTCTGTGACAGTGCATTCATATTGGAAATCCTGCAACAAAGGAATTAACTTTGCTAAAGGCAGACTGTCAAATTTATCTACAGTAAATGTCCAGCCCTGAGATGGAATTCTTAACCTAGTTGTATATAATTTTATTTTCAGAATTCGCTTCTGGTGGGAAAATAAAAATCTTTTTTCTTTCCTTTTGAAGATTTCTTAACTCATTTGTTATTATCTTCCTTTTTTCACTTACAAAGTAACTCTTGTTATAATGACAGAAATCTGTTGATTTCCTGCAGACAAAAACAGTTATTTTGTTAAATGGGTTTTCTTACTAATAACTGCAAAATCTCTTAACAGTCTAAAAAGCTTTTCCTTTGTATGCCTTTCACACCTGTATCTTGATTAACATTACAACAGCTTCTGACCTTTACTGGATTAATTCCTCTGATTAATTCCTCAACAAGCCCTTTGTAAGATATATAACAATCTTTTCTATAGCAAACAGGAAACAATTTTAAATTAAAATGTAGATAGCGGACTTTGCTTACTTTTCAACATATATTTTTATTATCAAATTCTGTTCTTATATATTACAAGTGAGCGGCATTTAAACTTTTGTCTTATGTCTGTTTGAATTATATAATACCTTTCTTCTACAGTCTGATTGGACTACCCTCTGTGTTGTCTGTTAATTCTGAGTTTATGGAGCTATTAGTAAAGCAATAAAAAGTTCACCCAAATTGTTTTATAAACTTTAATCTCTTAGAGACAAGAACTAAGCAAGTGTCCAGCTTAGTGTGTCTGCAATGCCTGGCTGAATTTTCGTTGACTTGCACTTCGAGTTGAATGTGTATAGGACATATGGCAAATGCATTGTATCCAATGCCTTGTGTACAAAAATTGTAAGGTCTTAAATTTACTAAAATTTTTTGTATGTTTGTTTGCTAATGGGTACTCTTGCTCTATTTTTTTCTTAACTCTGTTACTTTAGTTCAGTTTTTTCCTGACTTCTATTTGATAAATCTCAGTTTACTGTGTTAATTGAAGATTTGCTTTCTAGGTGAAATTTTATCTGAGAAACTCTCTGTGAGGTCATTATTTCTGTAGCAGACTGCACTGTAGAAGAGGGGTACTTCAGCTAACTCAGAACAATAGGTTCTTGCATTTGGAATTAAGCCTTTTTCAGCAGGGTAAAATAGACCAGAAGAAGCTTCATGCTGCCTTCATTAGATTGTTCCTATTGTCTCATTCAGCTTATTTAAAGTTAGCTTGGACATCCGTACCCAAAAATGGATATAAATCAGCTGTTCCTGAAGTCTAGAACAGTTTATTTTTGTTGTTTACTTGAATAAAATACTACTGGAAACCATAGAGGGTTCTTGGATTAAATTGCATAACACTATATCCTACCTTCTGCTTCACCATCACTGCTGAAGTAGCTCTAATGCCTACCTGGAGAAGCTCAGCAGATCCTTTTTTGAGAATGACAAAGACAAAAGCAAATCATTTAGCATTTTTCTTTTGAACTGATCCAACTGATAAACGTTTTGCTTTTGTCAAATGATCTAAATTTTGCAAATTTTTAGCACTGTTGGAAAGAAACAGTAATTATTCCTACACGTATGTCATGCATGGACTTTTGTATTGTCATTAGACAGACAAGCTAAAATGGAAGTATACTACTTATAGTTACATTGTCATTATTTTACTGCATGGAAGTGTCTGCATTTAGAATATAATGTAGAAGTTCTGAATTATGACCTTCAGATGACCTTCACTGGCAGCTAAGGCCCCACCCAGTTGCTCACACACTCTCTTCCACTGGGATGAGGGTGAGAATTGGAAAGGCAAAGGTGTGGAAAACTCACAGGAAGATATAAAGACCATTAAATAAGTGGAAATAAATAAATAAATAAACCCCGTGTCGCGACCCACAGCAGGCTCTGAGCTGAAGTGGAACGAAACGCTCTAACGCCAATGTGGTGTGTAGCGAGACTCGTTTATTGTTTACATTACATCCCAATTTATAGACTCTTGTCCACTCGACTAACTACATGGTGATTGGATAGTGACTCTGTTACACAGACAGCACACATCTCTTAAAGCACTATAACTGGTTAAGAGGGGTTATATCCCACGTGGTGAGTGTTTTGGGTAGAATTAACAAACAAGGCCAGTAGAGATATAATTTCCCACACGATAACACTGCAGCTGGGTTCCGGCTGCTAAGTTTCCCAGAGAGAGTAGCATATTTTCATAGTTCCAATTTCTGCTAGAAAAATACACCAACACCCCCCAAACCTAAGTGATATGAAAATAATCACTCACTAGCTACCACCAGCAGACTGATGCCGAGCCAGTTTCCAAGCAATGGCTACTTTCAAAAACCTCCTTGCCCCCCGTTTTGTTGTTGAGCTTGGTGTTATACATTAAGGAATATCTCTTTGGATACTTAAGGTGAGTCGTCGTGGCTATGCCCCATCTGACCTCTTGCACTCGCCCAGCTTACTCACTCTGGAAGTTGAGTGAGAAACACAGAATGTCTTAACACTGTTCAGAAAATATTCAGCAATAGCTAAAACGCTGGTTGTTATCAATGCTGTTTTGGTCACAGATGTAAAACACAGCAACATACAAGCTACTGTGAAGAAAATTAACCCCATCCCAGCTAGACACAGTACAGTTATGAACAAGTCTGTTTATATTCCTTAGATGACTTCTATGGAGATTACATTCTTCTTGCCCAACATATCCCTGTGCATATCCATATGCTTATTCATATCCATGTATGAATGTGTTCTGTTGACTTTGGTGAGTTTAAGATCAGATCCATATTGTCTGTCTTGATATATTTCAGTAAACAGATCTAATCAGACTGAATCACAATTCAGTTGCGTGTTATGGGATATAAATAAGTCTGAAGCTATTGTAGAGGGCTTGGCATGTCTGCGACTTCTGCATGGAGCTGGCAGATACCACAGAGGACCTAGAAGAGTCTGGTGTATGTTGGGAGAATGAGGTTTTTTGATAGTGTCTGATTTGTTCTGTTCCCATCTAAGTGAAAATTGTTCTTTATTCACTGTTTTCTACTCATTTTCTTACTTATTATTCCTGTGATCAGCACATTAACTGCTATAATGAAACTAGTGGTTATTCTGCTTTTTGATCACAGGTACTTGACAGATTTTTTATTTTTCTCTTTAACATTTTCAGTATAGTACAGGATTATTTTAGTGTATCATGTTAATGGAAGATCTATGTTATGTATCATGTTTCTCTTAATCCAAATGAGATTTGTCAAGTTTTAATAGAGTTTATCAATGCGTCAAAAGATCTGTGGCTTTTAATAATAAAATAAAACATTTTGATTTGCTTTGTGATTCCAGTGGGAGTTTATTGGTGGCCACAAATCATAATTTATTTCATTAGCACTAGCATTCATTTGATATTTTTTGCAAATACAAACAGAAGTCTTTGCAAATTTGTACAGAAATTTCCCATGGCTTCAGCAATGGATATTACCAGCCTTTCAGCAGTAAATTATTTTATACTCTTGTATCCTTTAAATTTTTAATTTTATTTATAATTCTTTGGACTTAGTGAAATGGAAATAAGTTCAGTTAAAGTAATTAGCATTTGATTCCTTACTATTTTTCTATTGGAGTAAAAATGCTGTATTTTTTGTGGTTTTGAACTTCAGCCTTGGACATAAATTTTTTAGGACTTTTAAGATTTTTGGCTCTGCTTAGAGCATGAAATACAACAGAGTCTTGATATCTATTTATCTATCTTTTTGTCTATCTGTATGCTTTTGTTCTTTAAATGAGATTTACTTTAACACAGAGAACTATTCCAATATTGTACTTAAAGCTGGCAGCAACTGAGCATTGGAAGTTTTTGACCTCAGTAAAGGCTGCAGCACAGCAGTGATACCAGATGTTCATACTAGATCAGTCCATCAGATCTTCCAAAATAAGGTATATACTTCATTGAATTTTATTTGTAACACTGCTACAACTCCCTCAACAAAAAAATTTGGAGCTAAAAATATAATTGATAGTAATTGAAAGAGTTTTTTATATACTTGGGAGGGTGGGCAAGGTCATAAGTCAGTGTGTTTAAGGCACCCAGATCTCATTTGTTCTCTACCAGAAAGCAGGGAGCAGGGAAAATGACTGAACAAGCTTGCTATTAGGGCAGTGTATGTTACCCTTTGCCTTACTTGTGCCAGACTGTAATACTGTAGTTC
>NW_010416617.1:0-655 GCF_000710305.1 Buceros rhinoceros silvestris | reverse complement strand
AGCAGGAACTTTTTCCTTTTGTAACTATTCTCTACAGTTGACTTTGAAGTCATCTGATTTATTCTGAAACTTCAGAAACAGCAACCAAAAAAAAAAAATTGCTCAGTACTGCAATAGAATAGATAATTTAAAACCCTCATCCCTCCATTTTTTTTTTATTTGAAGAATGATTTGAATGTTTGGAGATCTTATGGTTCCTTACATGCTGGAATGCCTGCTGCGTTAGGTTTCGTTAGGTATGGTTCTTCATTCCCCGTTGCAAAGTCCGTGCTTTTGTGGGTGTAAAACAGTTCCTTATTGCTACTTTTGTAGAACTCTGTGGATTTTCCTGAGAGATGTAATCTGGTAAAACACTTAAAATCGTGCTAACTATTTTCGTAACAAATATATAGGCTTAAACTTCTGGCTTTTCTTTTTGCTTGGTCAGCTTAGTGACTTCAGCTTATTCAATGAAGAAAAACTTTAAAGCTGTAGGCAAGTATTCACTTGGGAAAAAAATAGAGGTATGTGGTATAGCAAAGAAAATTGACAATTTTTTAAAAAATTATTCATAAAAACAATTTTTCTGTTCAGTTTTATCAAATTAATACTTTGGATAAGTCAATAGGAAAATTACACATGAACCAATTTGTTACAGTTGTATATTTTAAAGCTG
>NW_010416616.1:1709-5640 GCF_000710305.1 Buceros rhinoceros silvestris | reverse complement strand
GGATGCTCCAGTTCTTTAACAATTCCCAGTCCCTTAAACATAAAGTTACTTTCAGCATCCCAGCTGACACTGTCCAGTAACTCCAAATGTAAGCTATTTCTCGTACCTGCCTAAAGAAATCCCAGGACTGTAAGGGGCAGCACGGACAACCAAGATTTCAGCCACTGAGGCACAAAACCAGGAAGACTAAAAGTGGTTCTCAGGCAAACTTAATGGTACACACAATTTCTTCTAAGTAGAAATAAAGTTTAAAATTTTAATACTACTAGACATTGCAGTTTGATTTTAAAAGCCCTTCCAGCAGGAGAAGCAGTTTTAAAGGATTTATGAAAATGTAGTTTATTCTTAGTAATGAAGCTGTGGAGTAGACTAACATCTATTGCTGAAAACATTCTGCAGACACTGTATGCCTCCTAAGCCTCCCTGACAACGGCATGGTTAAGGAATTAAGAAAAAAAAAATCAATTACATTCTGAACAGTTAAAATGTCAGCTTCCTGGGAGGGAGGAAAAGGTTGGAAGAAGGCAGCAGCACCAGGACTGCCATCCAAATCTCTGCTGCAGTTAAGGAAGTCTCACAGACCTTTCTATAAGAACAAAGGAATAACTCATCTTTACTTGGTTTTTTGTTCTGTGTGTATAAATGTCTGCAATGGAAATGCCTCTCAGTAGGGATCTAAATAGTTCTTATCAGACCAGTTTCCCGTATCCACTCAAGAACTGGTCATGGACTCTTTAGGCAGCAAACAAGCGCAAAGCCATCAGGTCATAAAAGAGCGGTACTTGTGGACATGTTCGGCACACAATGGGAGAGCGGGCTTAATGCCAGTCTTACCTAGGAAGATGCTACCCCCAGAAACTCTCTGTCACAGAGAACTGTTAGCTAAGCCAGTGTTCTCCCCATCCCAGCTCAGGCACTGAACTCACACCTACCTCTGCCGCTCGCTCTGTTCCACCACCCTGAAGACTAAAGGTGAAATAGGCTACACACACGTACACACAAACACCACCACCCCCCCATAAATCATCTCTCAGTGTGTGATCTAAGAGACCTATATGGGAGGTATGCTAAGGAATCTGAAGAGACATGAGAGAAAGAGGTTCAAAAACTGCACTGGAAAGAGTACATAAGGTTGGCAAGACAAAGAGGAGAAAGCATGCACAGTAGGAGGTATATTTTTCATGAAAAGCAGGAAGAAAAAAAATAATGAGGAAAAAAAGAGCTGCGGCATGTGCCAAAAATAACTTCTAACTTAATGATCTTTAATCCTACATTCCTACGAACTAGCTGAAAAATAACCTGGAAACACAAGTTTTCAGTTTCATCTGAATAATTTAAAAGTTTATATCACATTCACCAGAACACCCAATACTTCAGAAGCCAAGCATTATGCTTGTGAAAACACTACAGGACAAATTAAGATACCTACTGAGAAGTTTGTTTAGGTTTTTTTAATATCTAAGTCCGAAAAATTAGTAAGGTAGCCCAATTAAATCTCTACCTACATCTGTACACACCTCAGCAACTCCGGAATGCTTCTCTTAAGTATCTTTCAATAAGCTTTACAAGTTACTGTAGAGGTTTCTGATTGCTTTGAGTATTTTACCTCAGAAACCAGAGTTAGTTCAGGCAAGGCAGCATGAGTACCCTTGTTGGTAAAGGGTGAGGTAGATGAACCCACACTAAGAACAGGCTCTTGTAATTAATTTGCTTATAGCACCCAACCTCATAGCACAGACAAAACCTTATCCCTTGGAAATGTTGAATAGAAAGAATTTTGTAAACCTGAGACAACATTTATGATGCCTATGATAAACATGAATACAAAAGCATCACCTTCAATATCAAGAAGAAACTTTTTATCAAGAAGCCTACATATTTAAGATTTCAGAAAGATCCTTCCTAGTCTTAATCCTCCTTTGTCCTTCGCCTTGTAAATGCAGCAGTTTGCTAACTCTGACACGATTCCAGAATTTGTACGTTTCTGACAGAATTTAATCCTATTATCTGCTGCATCACCCAAGAACTAAGATGATAAACCCCTGTCTCTCAGAATGGTTAAATTAAAAAAAACAACCTTTCAACTGGTAAATAGCCTTTCCAACTGAGCTATGCACAAACTCCTCTCTAAACAGATTAGCCATAGCTACTCAAAATTTATCTCTAGATAAGCATTTATTTCAAAACATGTGAGAGTCGCTGGGAGAATCTTTATTCTATTAGATTTAAAAGTTTCCCTTGGTTGTAGCCTAAGGGACACTTTGTATTTACAAGGCTGTCAACCACTTTCTCCTGGTCATTTTCTTTTTTTCCTTAAAAGCAAAAGCTTCCAGAAAGAGGAGATACTTAAATTTCATAGAACAGAATGGAAGAAACCTGAAACCCAGTTTGCACCTGGATTTAAAAATACGGATACCTCAAAACATCCTCATGCTACTCACGTGACTACATTGGTGGATTGCTCTACTCCATCACACTGGAATATGATCGATCACTAACAATTTACTCCCTCATGCTGTTTCATCAGCTCTGACCCACTTCAAAGCCAACAAACATCCCTGCATTTAATGAGCCCACCGTGGTGGCTAATTGCTACACAGCACAACCTCCACAGAACTTGAAATCACCCAAGTCACAGGTGTTTAACAAATACCGCTAAGTAACAATGGATGCCAAAAAGCCGAAAATATTTGATGACTACTGTCAAGAACTACCTTTTACTGACACTGAAACTAAGTAGATGACTCACACTCAACAAAAATGAGTAATGCTACACTAGATATAATAGGCTGTGAGCAATGAAACACATTGTTATATATGAACTACATAGAATAGATAACTATATATGGGTATAAAATATTTTTGTAGATTTGTATCTGTAAGGTACATAATAAAGAGAATTTTTCAGATCATCTCAATGTGCAAGCAGCAGGTAGAACACTTAACTGAGCATCTTCCAAAGTTTCATCACTGGGGATTTTTTAGGCCTTGCATATTCAGCAATACAATTAGTATGGATTAATATTTAAGGTACGCGACAGCATGCTGCTTCTCTAGCTGCAATGCAAATGAAGACAATCCCTGCCCTAAAGGGACTGAAAGATAGACTTCTAAAGTCATCACAGTACCTACAGACAAAGATTTGCAATTCTGGCCTAATTCCTCAGGACTCAAAACACAATATATCTGGAAAAAGCTGAACAAGAACGCAAGTTTTGAAAAGGACTCTGGCTTTGAGGGTTTTGGTGTTTTCCCCCCATTTTGCTGGATTTGTTTTCCTCAGATTTTCTCCCTGCATCCATAATATATTTAACACAGTGAACCCTGTAGGTTAGCAAACCATGATGGTATAATACATTATGCATAAAGAGAGGCAGAATATAATGAATGAAATTGGAAAGACAAATAGAGAACACAGGATGATGCCGTCCAATGGAATGGGACAACCGTCTGCAAGAAGGCGGCTGAAGATGCTCAGAACAGAAAAGTCATGTAAGGCTAAAAGCAGGCAAGATTTTAAAGGGAAAACATACCAATACATTCCCCTCATACTTTTAGTTACTTCGGCAGTGGCATTATGACTACTTTATTACAACACAATGGCCTAAATTTACCAACTCATAATAGTACTATCCAGACAGTTTTGGCAATACCACTGAAAAAGACAATCCTCTTCTCTGACAGAGTATGCAGCACTCAACTCAGGAGCGATGCTTTTACCTTTTTAAAGAAGTGCACAGTGACGAAGGAGCAGAGCTTCAAAAGCTGTCTACTAGAAAACCACTTCCAGTTTGGCAAGGACTATGAGAGAAGCCCAAAAGCCTTCTCGAAAGCTAATGAAATACTGTGGGAGAAGAGGTGGATAGAGAAGGAGGGAGAGTCTTGGCAAAGCCACCCTCAAATCACTGTTCAGCCAGGTTTCCACATTGTC
>NW_010416616.1:0-1651 GCF_000710305.1 Buceros rhinoceros silvestris | reverse complement strand
TCACACAGTGTCTGCATGTAATAAAGCAGGCTTACTATGAGCACCACAGAATGCAGAAGCACAGTAAGATCCTCCTCTCCTCAGGGGTCACCAACTCAACATCGCTCCACTTCAGGCGATCCCACTTACCAAGTTGGTTTACATGTGTTATCCTGTTCCCTCATCAAATGCTGCCAGAAGAGAGATGGCAGCACGACATGAAAGGCGATGGGTATTCCCTACCTTACCACATTTCTAGAAGACAGTTTCATTTGTTGATCTAACTGCACTGGAGCCAATTGTATGAGAGCTCAAGTTCACCTGCATAAGGCAGGTTCAAAAGCTCAAAAACATGACAAGTCCTAAGTCAAAACCACTCAAAACACTCCAGAGTCTGTGAGACTGGGTTTGAAATTGCTACCACTTTAGGAGGATCCTTTCTGTCAAAACAGGACAACACTGAGTTGCTAAGAATAAAATGCATTTGCAGCATCTTATGCTGCAGGGCCTAAGTCTCAAAACAGCTAAAGGCCAATAAGTAGTTCCCAGAGGAAAAAAGAGCATTCTTTCTGATCACATGATACCTTCACTATTTCTCCAATTTCTTCTGTCCAACCAAACCTGTCTTTTATTTATTTTGCTGCTGGGAAGAAACTGCATCCCATGTGCATCAGTAGAACTAGGAAAAAAACCTGACCAGCTCATTTGGTGGAAGACAAAATTCAGCAAACGGTTTAAAAAAAAAAGATGAAGTGTAAACACAATAAAATTTTAAAAAGCACAAACTCACCCTCCATTTTTATATTTTTGCTAATATTGTTCCTAACATGGCCAACACAACTTTAAGGGGTAAAAATCCTTCAAGCATAAAGGATCTTATCAATGCTTATAAATATCTAAATGGCAGGGTGGGACCAGACTCTTTTCAGTGGTGCCCAGGGACAGGACAAAGGTCAACAGGCACAAACTGGAAGACAGGAAGTTCCATCTGAACATAAGGAAAAGCTTCTTTACTCTGAGGGTGGCAGAGCGCTGGAACAGGCTGCCCAGAGAGGCTGTGAAGTCTCCTTTGCTGGAGATACTCAAAACCCTCCTGGATGCAATCCTGTGTAACTGCTCTAGGTGAACCTGCTCTAGCGGGGGGGTTGGACTAGATGGTCTCCAGAGGTCCTTTCCAACCCCTACCATTCCGTGATGTGATACTTTCAGTTTGATTCACAGAGTAATGTTCACTTTTAAAATCTAATCAAAAGTGTGATGATGACTGGTTTTTATTTGGCTAGCACAACCAAGTATCAGTTATTCATCAACTTGTAACATGATGAAGCAGAAGGATAACTTTTATTTTAGATGGGGAAATTCTGCTAGGATCAGGACTCTGAATCCAAGTTTGTGGTATGGATAAAAATAGTGTTTCTGCTTGTCACTCTTCTAGGAACAGCTGCTGCTGAAGCAGCTCCAGATTAAGATTCAGAATTGGAAAAAACGTTTAGTCACGGTCTTTGAGCAGCACTGAGGTACCATTCAGGTTCAGTATGCAGAGTTAAACATGTTTCAAGACCTTTTCCAAGGGATGCCTTCACAATAAAAAAAAAGCGAAGAATAAAAATGTCTGCATTTACAGCTAGACAGCTCTTGTATCACAGCCCACTATGCGGTTAAACAAAAAAAA
>NW_010416615.1:0-15116 GCF_000710305.1 Buceros rhinoceros silvestris | reverse complement strand
CTGAAATATAACTGAATATTCGAAATACTTTTTCTGGCACTTCAGGGTTGCAAATCAAGAGAAAATTACTGCAAAACACAAGGCCATCAATTTGAAGCTCTTAGAAACTTTAGCATCAAAATTAGAGATACCTCTGTAAAACTAAAGTTATACACTGACTGATTGCTTAACAAAATAAATAAATTAGAAATGCAATCCAACCAGGAGGGGGTTCCACCATCCATCCAATAATAAAAAATTCTGCATATTGCATGAAGGTCTTCTAGAATAGAAGTAACACACAGTAACAAAAAATAATGGACATGTACTTTTCCCCAGGAGGTCTATCTAATCTGAGTCAAAAATGCCTGTGTCATCCATAGTCAAACCAGTCAAACAGTTACAGTGGGGATATATTTTCTTGAGAGGAAATTGCACAAAAAGGCATAATGTGCACTATATATATATATCTAATTCCAAACCATCTATCCCAGGGTCTGCTCATGTAAGAAGTGGGCATCAGCCCACACCATCAAGGTGGGCAGCCCTCTCCCTCTGGCAGTATGGGAAATGAGAGGAGAAAGGGTAGCCACTAGAGATTCCTAACCACCCCAGCCCCAGCTTTACCATCTCTGCTCTCAGCACAGCCACAGAGCATATTGGTGACAGCAATTTGGGCAATGCCTGATTTGGATGTTCAAGGGCTCTACTCATAGCACTGCCCAGAGAGGGTCAGCCTTTAACTCGAGTCCTTTTTTCAGTTTTACTTAGCCTACCACACCTGTTTTATCACAAGGCAGTATCACCAGTGCCACGGCAAGTATGTTTTGGTATCTGTAGTAGACACTGCTGTATGTTTTCCCAGTAACAGGCAAGTAGGGACAAAGGTTCATCAGTGAGTAATGAATCAAATGCTAAGGTGGAGACAAAATTTAATTGTTTAAACACAGTCATTGCAGGCATGTATCAGCCTTGCCTTTGAAACGCACTAAGCTACAGACGATAGGCACGAAAATTTTGGATTTTTTCAATTTAAAGCTTGATCATATCAGCTGTTCTCTGTCTGAGCAGTTACAGGTTCTTTATTTTACTAATTATAAGAGTAATTATACCATTAGTTCTCAGAAAGTAATTTTAATAATTAGGTCAAACAAAAAACGACTCCAATCTCATGACATACTAATTTAAATTGTTTGGATATTGTAATTTAGTAGGAGGAGTCAGTGCTAGAGTCATTTTGGGGATTGTAAGGAGGAAAATACAGCTGGAGAAATAACAGAAGATGAATTCTCTGTCAGAGACATTAGTTAAGTTGTTTCTTGAATGATGTTAAGTGAATAACATTAAAGCTATTTGATAGTGACGACAGATAAAATTATCATGTATTGAAAAATATATTAAAGATTTGATTCAGAGACCATAATTTCGAATGAGCATACCAACCCTCTTTCTCTATTACTGTAGCAGCAGAAGAAAACATTTTCAATTCATCCATATAATTTTCTTGAGAAATTAATCCATTCATATCTCTGCATGATATATGCTTCTCGAATCCAGTTTCTAATCTTAGTTGCAACCTCATAAATCTTGAACAAAATTTACAGACACCGAGGGGATTAGGCCACCAAAACCAATTACTCTGATGTAAAATCTGTGTGCGTGAGATATTTGGGACAAAAGAAGAAGAGAAAGAAAAGGGAGAGACTGTTCAGGCCAGGACAGGAAATGAAAGCAATGTCGAAATCTCTCCAGGCCTGCTTCTAGCAGTCTGCCTTTATCAATACCCCTATCCATTCACTTCCAGACTTTTCTCTTAGAAAGAGATTTCACTCTAGTGCATTTTTATGAGACTGCTTGCTCAACAGAGTGTTTTTCAGTGGAAGTAAGCATGAGTGAGTGAGGTCCTTGGTACTGCATGGCCTTGGACTTCTCTTTCTAGAAGTTAGAAACATGCCTGCAAAAGTCCAACAACAAAGGGACAATATTGTCGCCAACCATGCTTAACATGACCTGAGAGCCACCTGGTCTTGTAGCTTTGGCAGGGTGAATTGCCCAGTAGGCGTTTCACTTACCAGCAAATTCTATATAAAACCAATCAACAACAAATACATCAAACCTTTCTGATCATGATGAAGCCAGGAAGCAACATTTGAGATCACTCTACCCTGAGTCAAATTATTTAGAGTTCTTGTCTCTGAAATCCTCAAAAGACAGAGAACAGCCACCCAGAGATCACATGTCAAGCAAT
The DNA here is from genome assembly GCF_000710305.1 of Buceros rhinoceros silvestris. NCBI lineage: Eukaryota > Metazoa > Chordata > Aves > Bucerotiformes > Bucerotidae > Buceros > Buceros rhinoceros. Next base: position 12,889 of record NW_010416615.1, on the reverse strand, counting down.
GCTTAAAGACAGGATCCCACTGCCTGCATCTACCAAAAAAAAAAAAAAAAAAAAAAAGGAATACAACAGCTATCTCCTCTAAAGATTTGCTGACATTCAAAGTGTTCTTGATTTATTTATCCCTACTGAGGGTTCAGTGGAACGGAATAGCACCCATACAGGCTTTTTGCTTCACACGCAAGGAGTAGAAAAGATGAAACTTTGAAATCGCATTTCGTGAAATGTTTTTGCATTATTTTATTCAAGCAGTAAACATTGCAGTATAAAAATAATCTTTACATGGAAAACATATTCTTCCCAGCCTACAATATCATCTTAATATGGCATTCTAAGTTAAAAATGAATGAGACTGGAGGCTTGGTCAAAGAACATGTATTTTTACTGACATAACAGAAGGTTGCTGGCAAGTTTCGTTACATTTATTAAAATAATGATTGTTCCTAAAAGCGTATCAGAGAACAGCGTGATTTTAGAAATTAGAAGAAGCAGTCCTGTGGGAGTATGAGAAATTTCTGCATTTCCAAAGTAACTTTACTCATTGGATTTATAACTGCAAGACACTATTCAGAGCTTCGCTAGTATTTTCTGAAAATTCTAATTCTTTAAAATTTGATGGGATATATGTTAAATTTTTAAAATTAATGTTACTCATGGATCAGATTGAAAGGTTTCAAGTTCTCAACAATGCTGTTTCACATTTTTTGAAGGACTTTTTTCAGAAATATTTGAAGTTCAAGGAAGTCTTTGAGCACTTAGTTAGAGAAGCTTATAAAGTTATCTCTGCAAAAATGTTCCTAGGAACAGCTTTTCTACTGCCTGTATGAAGCACTGAATTTTAACCTAACACTGATGAGACAGCTGTGGTTGGAATTGTTTGGAATTTTTACTGTCTAGAAGGAATGTTAGTACTGATGAATTTTTAGGCATGTCTGCACATAACAGTTAAACCATTTGCAACTTATATGCAAAAGAAACACATTTGCATGAAGTATGGAACGTGAGATTTAGATCAACCATGAATCTCACAAAAATCCTATGTCACATTCCACAAAAATAAAGATGTTTAGCCACTGCTTTCATTGAATTAATTACTTGTGTTCACAGAAACACTGACCATTCTTTCAAAACCTAGTGAAAGGACCCTTCTAACTGGCTGGCTCAGTACACCTCCTCTAAAAGAGTTTTGCAGAATTGCTCCCGTAACTACCTCAAAGGCTGGTATATTTTTGGAACAAGTGATGGTGTCTTTATACAACAAAAGTCAGATTTGTTGTACATCGAACAAGGACATGGGAAAAGGACCTTCCAGTCCATTCCATGGAGTGCAAATCTCCCAGGGAAAAACCAAGTGGTGCTGACATCACAGCAATTTTAGTTTCCACTAAAGGGTTCTGAAGGAATTTTGCTCAAGTATTTTTTTCCCCTCAGAATTCCTCACTTCTTGGGTATCTTGATCACGTGCAATATTTGCTCCTCTCATTTCTCAAAGAAGAAAAGACCGTTTGCCATAATAATTTTTTAATGTTGCAGCCTTCTCTTTTTGTCTCTTTCATCTGCTGCAATTCAAACTATATCAGCAGCTAGACTAAATTCTAGCCTAAATCCATCTTTTATCTTCTTCTGGAGTCTTGTTTGCAGAGGTTATGCTGGTGACAAGGCATGAATATTCTGAGATTCAGCTTGCTTTTTGTCTCATAGCTTAAGATAATTTTTTTTTAATTTTAACTTCAAAATGTTTTCACATAGTTGGAGTTAAATCAACACGGAGTGAAGACTTTCAATTCGCAGTAGACAGCAATAGGGAAAAGTTGGAAGAACAGGGATTTCTATTAACTTTAGAGATCATTTAGTCATGAAACCCTTTACCACAAAGTGTATAAGGAACTAATCAATTATAATCAAGCGGTTCAAAGGTCTTCCTAAAAGAATCTGGAATTGGAATGGAAAAAGATATTCAAAACTCTCAAGTGTGTTTTGAATAGAGGCAGAGGCCCTGAAAGTTATTTTGCTTTTTCATTGTAATTAATAGCTACTGAATTTTGCAAATATATTTGTGACAGACTTTTTCACAAATCATCATGCCTACCTTTCAAGACTTAAAGGCAGATACTTCCTAAAGCCAGGTTGTGAGGGACTACATCTGGCAGGAGCACCTTCTGAAATGCCCTCCCGGTTCTGCTGGCCACAAATTCCTTACTGACAGCTATTGACGGTGGAGGTCTCACGAGATTACTGTATCCAGCTCTTTCTTACTGCACATCCTAATTCAGTTTGAGTAGCCTTCACCTATTCACCACAGCCCCTGAAGTATCCTTCATCACATCTTTCTCTTGTGTCTTCTAGCATCTGGGTCAACATTTAAACTAATGCCTGTCTGATAGTTTGTGGCGTGCTTCTCCTCAGTGGCCAGTGTTGGTGACACATGCAGGCAGTGTGTCCTGAGACATGTTCTTTCTCACTGCATCAGTTCTTTCTCTCCATTGCTCCCTCTGTCTTATGGTTTATGTACGGGAAAAAACAGTGGGGGAAAACAACTCTGTTGACTGCTTTCACCTGTTTCTCTCTCCTTTCTCATAATCTTAGTTGTGGTGAGGACTGGACTCCAAAACCATTCCAGAAGAGCTTACAACTTAAGCTCCCTTGGTTTTCCCAGAGGTCTTCAGCCCCATTTCATACCTTTCAAGAAGAATCATGATTGACTCAATTTCAGGGCCCATATGCTTTTGATCTCAAGAACATCTTCTGCTCTATCCTGATGCCTACTGTAACCTCAAAGTAAAGTAGGTTAGTAAGGCCTTGAGCATTCTAGAGTATGCATAACAGGCTGGAAGTTGAGTGTTTAAGTTTATGTGCACTGCACAAAACAAAGTCGTTGCATACTGAAGCTTTTCTGGTCAAATAGACCCACTCTTCTACATTGGTAAGATGCACCGAAGCACTGCTTTCTGCTCTAATATTAAGCAAGACCTTTGCAGACTGCCAGCCCCCACACCCTGAAATCTTACAAACAACTTGACAAGTATTTCAGATATCCTAGTCTTGGGGATTTCTGTGTTAACAAACACATCTAGCAACAAACCATTCTAAGGGAGGAAAAAAAATCCGTTTATTTTGGTCATCTGATAATTTCCTCTACCCCAGAAGGAATCAAGTTTTTGGTGCAGCCTTGAAATACAACAGTTCCAAGGGCCAATGAGTCACTGCTTTCAGAACATTTAATGTAAGAGCATAACTCTGTGCTTCAGAGACACAGTCATCCAACGCCTCCACCATTTGGTGCAGCCAGCCCTGGCCTTGAGGCTGCTGACAGTCCTGCCTTCACTGGAATAAAGGTCTGTTTGCTCTGGCTGTTTGGGTGGGTTTATTGCAATTTCACAGTTTTGCAACAGTTTTATTAGTTTTATTGTAGACTAGTCTGCATGGGGCCTAGAGAGTTCAAGAGAGAGATAACAAGGAGTTCTGCCGGGCTGGAGATTCTTCCTTCAGCAATTCTCCTTTAGTTAGATACAACATGTTCAACTTTGCCATAAATTGTTTAAGATTTATTAGAGGCAGGCAAATGTCATTCCCTTCACAGTGTAAAAAGTACTTTAGTACTCTCATAATATTCATCACCATTTTTGTGTGGCATCCATGGGCTCTCTTAACAACTAAAACACAAATAGAGAAAGACAGGTTCCCTGCCCCAAGGAGGTCATGATCTAGCCTTGCAAAGAGTGTGCTGAAGGTAGTGATGGCTCAGAGAGAAAGCAGAAGAAACAGCAACAAAATGAAGCAGTTATACACTCAGGAACAAGTTCCTACACCAGCAGAAAGACAAGGGACAACAGTTTATGCTGCTTTTTATATTTTGTAAATAACAGAAAGCTAAGTTGTTGGCAACTAGTTTCTTGTAGGGTTTTCTGGAAGCGTTATTTCTTAGTTAGGATCTTGATGTCCCAGGTTCAATAGAGTGAAGGCAGTACAAACCCTTAGAAGTCCCATGTTGATAAATACGTGCTTCTCAGAAGGTGTTCTCGTAATAGTCACACTGTTGTGTCTCTATTCCTCCTACTTTTTCCTGGTACAAAGGAGAATAAAGTTTACTGTTTTAAATGTGGGCATTGTTGTGCAAAGGACCAGAGCAATGTTGCGGGAACTGTTTGCAGGCTTTTTGCCAGGCAGTTTTACAGGAGCTGGCATTAGTAAAGCAATTACTTCAATATATTTCTTAGGAAATTAATTCATTGGAGTTCACTCGCATCATGTTTTGAGCAACAGAGACAGTGTTTTGCAAATTTTTAAAAGTCCTTAAGAAGAGCTTCAAGTCAGCGTAAAAAGAAGTATGAAGAGTTAATTCCTAGGCTCTCCCATATTCTGATCTATAAGAACAATACACCGAATCAAAAACCAAAAGCACTTTTTAGCTTAAACAGAGTTAATCTTCACAATGAATCTGGGTTTACTATGCCAAATCGTTGTTTGGATTTGGGGCTAATGTTTTCTTTTCCTTAACTAATTATTCCCCGGTTATACTTTAAAAAAAATGAGTATTTTCCATTACTCCAAACTACTCAATGAGACGCTAAAATACTGGTTCATCTCAGCATCTGATGTCTAGCTATGTGGAATTTATTCCTCCAGGTAGATGAAATGGAGATAATCCTATCCCTCTATTTTGTTTTTATCCATCATTGTTTCTAATTTAAGAATGTAATTCCAAATTGCAGTGGGTCCTCACTCTTTCTTGCAGCTTTGCAGGTAATATAGAACTCTCCAAAACACGATCTCTTAAGTCCTGCACTTCACAAAAAGGAAAAAAAAACAACCACTCTAACTTTCTAAAAATAAGAACAAGCCTTTCTTATATGAAAAAAGAATGCATCTGACTGCTGCCTCAGTGGTGTACCATATCGTGTCCAGTATCCCATGATGTATCACATACATGTTAGATGTCATTTTTTAGCCCATTCTCTTTCACATAATAGGATTAAATAGAAGACATTTCAGAGCAGAGAGGAATTCAGCTGATTGGATGGCTCCCCGAGAAATTCTGCGCAGGACCTCTTAGCAACAGATTTTGGGGATAAAGGAAAGATTTCTTCAAGGTGGTACCTCATTTAAGGGCCACAAATACTTACAGCAAAACTCAGCAATTGAATGCTACTATCAAAGAAAAGAGCAGGATCACACAGCTAATCACAGCAACTTCTATCTCAGAATCTGTTTTATTCGCCCCATTTATTCTGACACTGATCATTCTGTTCTGCGTTTGTCTTTATGGTGACTTCACCACCATAGTATTTGCCAGTCTCAATGGTGGTGATGAGTAAGATATGGTGGAAGTACCATGAAGACTAATGTATTAAATGCCATTTGTTTGCTACTAATAAGAAAAAGTAATGGTAAAAAGGTAATGGGTTTTGAGGTGATGAAGCTGTAAACCAGTTATTAAGTCTATTACAGAGCTCCCCCTAATGGTGTTTCTATAAATACAGTCATGCAATGATGGAAGTTCTCAGGTGCTGTACTTCCTATTTCTGCAGTAACACTGTTCAATTGGCTCTGTAATGCCTCACACTGCGTCCCGCCCTTAAACAGCTTATGGATACTACAGAGCAAGGCCAATATTTTTTACATTAGACTTCAGAGATCTCTCTCATCCCTGAAGAAAAATAGACTAGTTCTGGTGGTGGTACTGAACCACGGCATTGTTGAAGACCTCGTAGAGAGGAGACAACGGAATAAATATTAAGAGCATTTGTTGGGTTGTTGTTGCTGTTGCATTTTCTCTTACTAATCTCTTTGCCATGTAGAATAAACTAGCACATGATTTTTGAATCCTTGAGATTGGTAAAGTTGTTAACACTTAACAGAATTTGCATCTGATAGTCCTCCAAAATAAACTAACTGCGTGTGAAGTGACAGGGGAGCTTGGTCATCAGATGCAAATTCTCCACTGTAGGCTAACAATATTGCCAAGCACTGAAAAATCATGAGTTGGATCCCCTAAAATCACAACATTCTCTTTAAAATCATGACTATAAACAAGCACATTTTGGTTTTGATTGTTTTTTACATTGTCTAGTGGTCCTTGGAGACTTCAGGCTGCATGTGAGTGTTACCTTTTATTTCCAGAATTTTCCCACAATATACGGCCTTGAAACATTTTTCTTTAATATATGAACGTTTTAACAGAAATTGTATGATCCCAGGCATTTAATGAAGACACCAAGACCCTTTCAATAAAATGGAGCTAGGGACAATTCCACGGTCTGAGCATAGGACTACTAAATAAAAACTGTGAATTATAATCCTAGCTGAGACAAAAATCTTTACCTCAATTCCCAGACAAAAACCTTTACCTCAGTTCCCAGATAAAAATCTCTGCCTCTAGTTCAACTTCTGTATCTGCGTAACAGGATTAATAGTACTTTATCCCTGGGCTTCACACTTATGGTGATTTTACCAGTCATCTTACTCAAATATCGTGAATGCAAAAAGACTTTTTAAATTCTATACACCATTATTCTACACCGGTCTATCCTCTAACAAAACACACAGCCATAGCGTACATTCAGGTTTTTAATTTTCTTAACCAACATGCCTAGGAACAGTCTCCTTTCATATACCTGGGACTGTGGAAAACAGCAGTTGGAGGGCACCGCAACCAGCATCAGTGGGATGCTTCGCAGTCACCATCAGCAGTTGAGTTCCTGAGTCTGACTATCTGGCATGACACATCTCTGCCTGTGGACTATTCCATTATACATCAAACAATGTTTTCCAAAACAGATTAGTTAATTCTTACTGAAAACAAAAAACCAATCCCGTAGAAGAAAACTTGGATCATTTATATTACCCAAAGAGCAGGACCCAGACTATGAATGCATTTTCATTGAGTGCTGTTGCCAGACCCACAGCTAATGACCTCCTGAGGTGATCTTTGTGCCCTAAGATGGTCCCATAAACGTAGGCACTAATTTAGCATGATGAGCTATAGTGATTAACTTCAAATGATGGGCTAAAATAATGTGGTGATATGCTTCTGAGCCTGTGTCAGAACAACAGGTTAGCCAATAAATACTTGCTATCACAGTCTGCATTTAGATCACTCCCTTCATCCAAAGCACGTTATAAATATCAGAGGTATTTTACCTCACCATTTACAGACAGATAAAATATCATTTAAGAAGCTCTGCAGGGAGTAAAGTCAGGCATCTGCATTTGCTATTAACAACCTAAGTGAGTGGTTCAAGGTCCAGTGATTTTGTCACCCACGTTTCCCTAAATAACCAACTGCTGCAATATTGCTTCAGTTTAAGCACCCGAGTTAGAAGCTGCAGTCAAAATCACTTGCACAAGATCGTTAGCAAATGCCTCCCTTAGTCTGCTAATGCCCCAGTTTCATTCCCTAACCACTAACTCCTATAGGAAATGTATTACTCGTTATCATAGAAGTCAAGTACATGATTCACACTTTCTTGAAGGTTTCATTTTATTCCTGAACAACATAACTTCCTTTTTTTTTTCCAGATTTTCTCATGTGAACTAATATAAATCACTCTTTAGAGCTAGGGACACAGTTTAGGGGGGGCAGCTTCCCCTTTATTTTGACTTGCCCTTCTCCCAGGGGCATATCTGAAGGAAGTTACTGTGCACGTGGTGGATGTGGGATTTAGTAAATAGGAAAGACATGAAATTTAAGTGATTTTTGGCACTTATCCCTTTGTAAATGTTAGTTTTTTCCCTGCAAAGGGTGTGTAACCCTTAGTGAATCAGCCTTTTAGTGTTTTATTTGGTAACAGACTTAATAGTGTGTTGTACAGTGTCTAAAGGCTTAAGATTAAAATGATATGTATCCGGTAAAAGGACTGAGCTAATCCCCACCAGCTGGAATACAGTGCTGAGGGGCCCTCCTTTCTCAATGGATTTCGCATTGGAATTAAGACCTCTTCTTAAAACAAATGAAAAAAAGTTTGCAGAAGTGAAGACATACAGTAGTACAGCAAAATGAAGCTACAGAAACCCTTCTTTTGGCTGGCTCCAGTCTTCCACACTAGCTCAGACAGAGCACCAGTCCCTGCTTGCTGCAGCGTTGGGGCAGACAACACTCTCTCTGCTGTGTGCAGGCATCAGTCTAATAAAAAGCCTTCTTCCCGATTTGGAAGATGTATTACTTTTGGACTCAAATGCTTCCAAAAATATACGAGATGTAGAAAACACTCCTCATTTGCCAGAAACACATTGGAGTTTTGCTTACATTACATTCTTTCCTCGTATATGCTTGAAAAAAAAAATAAAAAAAGAGAGAGAAAGGGGAAAAAAAAAAAGGAGAGACCATAATACACTGAACTAACTTTCATCACAATGATAAGATATAATTTTGGGTAAAGAGACTGGGAGACAGCTCAGTCAATACTGTCTTGAAATCTTCTTTTACACCTCTTTCCGAAGTATAAATATGGACCTCATCCAGTTTTCCCAATCTGAACGACTTTGGCTGGGGGAGGTTGGTATGGAAGTCATTTCCCCTTTAGGTGCAGTAGCTGCTTTCCACAGACTCAACAAAGACATGAAATATCATTAACATCTGATTCTGAAAGGCTGACAACCACTTCTTTGTTTTACACAGCCGTTCGGGGAAAGCTGCTGTGTGTTACCATATCGCTAGCAAAATTATATCTATTAAGCTCTGATAGGAGCTCTGGAATATTTCTTTCATTTGTTCTGGATACAGTGATTGAATACGTCTATTGTTTTCACAATAGGCATTTCATAATTTAAATGACATTATGTGTAAACATTACTTCAGTTAAGGGTGAATATTGCTGGGTCAGACTCCTAAGCCTGGCTAACCTGTCTGCGACATGGTTTCAAGGACAAGGGCTAAAAAAACATATTAAAAAGCCAGAAAGATGTGAGATAGTTTGTCGGATGGGTGCTGATTCATACCAGATAATAGTCTCCTCCTTCCTCAAACAAGCTGGAAGACTGCAGGCCTCAGCAACGCTTTTCTGCTCCGTGGCGGAAGGAAGCAAGTTGAAAGCCTTGCCTGGGGGATTTCTCAGCTCCAGAACTCATTGGAAGAGAAATAGGGAAATGCCACTTCTTGTGTGTGCTTATTTCTAAACAACAATCAAAGCATTCCTCTAAGTTATTTTAGAAGGTGCAAAAAGCATCTTTCTTTTCCTCTAATTCTCTCTAACAGTCCATCAGGATCGCACTATGAATGTTAAAGTCTTCTATCACAAATTAAGCTTCTTGATCATACACAAGACAGAAGAATTACTCTGGGAATTTTTTTTTTTTGGTTGACTGTAGGTACAGAAAATAGAATTTTCAAGTAAACGAGTTAGCTAATTATTTGCAGGACTGAGCAAATCAGTGCAAATGTTGATTATTTTAAAAAATGCCCATAATTAGTGTAAAATAAACCTAATGCTATAAATTAAATGCTTTATTTGAAGGAAGGACTTAGATCTGCAAGTCCAAACTGATCGAGTTTTAAACTTCCTCGTGTTCTGAAAGCTTGTAACAAGTATAAATAAAAACTTCCCAGTTCCTCTGTCAGGAAGGGTAGTTAAGCACTGTTATCACACGCGTTTTACAAAGCAACTGATCCCAAGGCAAAGAAGTGATTTGGTGGAAGGTCAAAATAGAGCATTTGTGGGAACACAACTGTTATCTGCTGCCTTTTAGGCATTTGTTTTAACCACATCCTTCCTTCCAACACACTGCAACTTCTTTTTACCCCCAAAACCAAACATTTCTTTACTGCTTAATTTTTCCTACAAGGCACCTGAAATCTAAACTTGAAAAAGAATGCAAAAACTCTGCACAGAGAATTTATTGTGCCTCGTTCATTCGTTTTTCTTTAATATGCTGGTGGAAAGGTTTCCTGGAAATTCACAGCAATGATGCAGACTGAACTGCTGCATGAAGGTACTTACCATGAGTATCACTAAGTGGCAGGTTCTTTTACTAACACAAGTAAATATTCTGTATTATTGTTATGCTTTGCTACTTAAAAAAAATCACTCCTTGGTGGTATTTGCAGGGAAGGCAATGAAAACAGAGGTACTCAGGTAAAGATTTGGCTTTTGAGACGTTTCGTGCTCACATTAACAGGTAGTTCTGGAAGAGGCTTTTGCCCTCATACAGCGCAGCTTTCCCTCTCCCAGAACTCCCGTGTGTATGTAAATAAGAGAAATTACGTTTGGAATGTGATGCTCCTCCACCAGTTTTTTTCCTCATTTACAGGAAGGTGTTCTTCAAATGGCTGGTTTTCCCTTGGAAGAGAGGTAAGCCGGCTGTCGGAGCACGTCGGGAGAAGATGCAAGTTTGAATTCATACTCATATGAACTCACCCAAAATATAATTCCAAGGTCAAATATGATGCATTTGATCATATTTGTCATATTTTAATGACAAATAACTGAGGCTATATTTTGAACTTTCTGTGAATTTATCTTAATAAACTATATCCACTTATTTTGATAGATATGTTTATGTTTTTCTTGATCATGGAAAAAAGAAAAAAATAGGAGCAAAATGTGCTTTTCATACTCTCACTCCATCACTGCTTTCTCTCACCTCACTAAACACACCATTTACAATCACTTTACTCGCCTCCTTGCTGCCATTATATTCCAAAGGCCAGTGCACTCCAGTGTCTATCTTTTCCTGGTGACAGGCCACTGGCTGCAACTGCTCCAAAGTCTCAAAAACTGCTGATAGCAACAAAGTCACTTCTTTAAAATTTTCAGACAGTGTATTAGGCTGAAGTAAAGTGTGGACAGGTGTAGTGCCATTGGGGCACTTCCATGCTTTTCTACCATCTTACAGTGGCTTTTATTTTGCTGCATTAAATTAATAGCTAATAGGGATTTTAATGAAGGAGATTTTAACACAGGAGATTTTCATGTGGAGTTTCTCACTTGCAGTACAAATCACATGGTGTTTTCTGTGCAAATATGGTGATTCTCACACAGTTTGGTAGCACAAAATCTAAAGTACAGATCTGTTTTTCAAGGATTTTCTCTGCTTAATTTAGAAAATCTCATAGAAAAATTCCACAATTTGCACTAGATTTAAAGCAAGGGCCCTCCCAGATGTTGCAGTGTGTTTTAATACTATGTTTAACACACACAAATACACTGTTTGTTAGGCCTTCTAACCCTAATTGCATGGATGATGTGAAGCAATATCTGATTGTGGAAATAATAAATGATTTTCCGTTGGTTTTAGATGCCTTCCTTTATTTGACTTATCGATTTGGCCTGCTAATATTTTTACAAAACCAAAACCAAACAAACAAACCCCAACATGTTTGAATCTTTTTTAAAGGTGCTGCCACTTGTACTTTATTCAATTCAAATATCTTCTCTGAAAAGTCTGTCTAAATTCAATTAATGCTTAGCCTATCTAGCTCACTAATTTAAGTTCTTCTCCGTTTGTCTCAAACAGTCCCACTGGTTCAACCTTTTTCTGAACTGTGCTTTCCTTTATGAAGTCTCTTTCCTGGGCATGGTTGTGCATGCATGTCGGTCATAGCTGAGCAGAGAACAGTATGGGAGGGACAACTAATGTGACCAGACAAGAAAAGCACCTACCAAGGAGTTCGGCACATAAATATCTCTGCGAATGCAAGTCCAACTTCAAACTAGACAGTGGCAGTTTGTTTAAAGTATAATTCAAATAGTTCCCATAAATATTAAGGGCATTTTTTAGGCTAAAAGACTGTGTATGCAAGGCAGGGTTTTCTGGATGAGATGTCTCCCATATTATAGGTTATCTGATTTCAGAACAGGACAGGTAGGAGATTGGCCTGCCATTGCCAGCACGGGAGATGGCAGAGATGAAGGCAGCTCAGCCATATCTCCATTAATTTTCGGTGGACCAGACCTCACTCCTTCATTAGGCTGAAAGTAAAGACCAAAAGCATGGCATTGTTCTTAGCTAAATATTTCCTCTTCTCCAGCAGGCTGTGGTGCAGGGGAGCCAACATGCACCCTCAAATGTGCAAGGGAAAAAAGAAACATTTATTTTGGTCTGGAATACCAGTTCTCCAACAGCAGAGATAAGAAGAAAGGCGGTATGACATGTTCAGCTGGTGAAGCTATGCTAGAAAAACCTTCCCAACATGAACTGATCAACAAAGCTTTGAGAGGTACCTGCATCAATTCATACTAAGTAGGGAGTCAGTTAAAACAGGGAAGTTTCATGACGTAGTATAAAGCTTGCGAAAGTGATAGGCAAGACGGGAAATTGCCAGAGTTAAAATTTGACCTCTTTCACCTCTTCACTAGCAAAACTTCACAGCGCTGCCAGAGGAAACGAATCAACAGAACACAATTCATAAACACAAAAGACCAACCAAAACTGACATTAAGCATTACCAAGCTTTCAAAATAGAAGCAGCATTTAACGTATCAATATTTAACAGGAAAACATAGTTCTAAAATTTTTCTTTTTTTTATGAGCATCTCCAGGAAGTAAAATATCTTGGGTATTTGAGGAGTAGGTTACAACCTAGGTGAATCTGACAGGGTTTCCTTTAGCTGGATTCAGGTAGGAGCTGTATATCAGAAGGGAAGTTGTAACAGAAGGTCCTGTCCTATGGATGGAGCATACATCGGGTGTTTTTTTTTTCAGATTGAATATTCAGTCTCCAAGGCGAAACAATAATGAATGACATCTTACTGACTGTACAGACAGAACTTACATTACAGTTTTAGATAGTATGTAGTAATTCTATATCAGTACTCCTAAACCTTATTAATTCCATGAGTATCTCATGGAAACCAAAGAAAAAGAAACTGCTTTGCCCAAGCTAGGGTTCAAGTTAACAAGATAAATGTTTGGGAGTTTTAATTCATTATTTGTATTTTATTTTTATATATATATT
>NW_010416614.1:0-2137 GCF_000710305.1 Buceros rhinoceros silvestris | reverse complement strand
TGGGGGTTGGTCTCTTCTCTCAAGTAATGACAGGATGAGAGGAAAAGGCTTCAAGTTGCTGCAGGGATTGTTTAGGTTGGGTATTAGGAAAAATTTCTTCGCCAAAAGGGATGTCAAGCATTGGAACGGGCTGCCCAGGGAAGTGGTAGAGTCCCCATCCCTGTAGGTATTTAAAAGGCATGTAGATGTGTTGCTGAGGGACATGGTTTAGTGGTGACTTGGCAGTGCTGGATAAACATCTGGACTTGATCTCAAAGGTCTCTTCCAACCAAAATGGTTCTATGATTCTATGCTGGGAAGAGTCATACTCCTCTTCTGTCCCTCTCCACATATTCATCCCAGCTGGACAAGAGCTTGATGCAATTTTTGTCCTAGCTAGGACACTGCCTATCCGTTACTACATCTCCTGCTTCAAGTCACACAAGTGAGATGAAGAAGTTACCAATTTCATTCTTACTAAAAATGTATCAGCAGTTTGGGTCTTTTTAAGTGTTCCAGTGGATAAGTACAATGTTAACTGTCAGCTTCTGAAGGAATGCTTTACTACTACTCTGAGATCCAAACCTGATTCAGATCAAGCAGTGGCAAAAATGGAAGTCAAGGCATAATGTATTCACATATTTTTGCTTAATCCACACTGAATAAACCCTCTGAAATTCACAGTCTGCTAGAGAGAAAACTAGCAGAAACCATAATGTGATACAAAAGAAAGCTGGCAGTAACAGTGGGCTTGTTAGTGGTAGTATCTGTCCTTTCCTGTTCTGAGTGGAAAGCGCCAATCGAAGAGAACATCAAGCCTTACTCCTAGTTGCACTTGCTGAACTGTCTGAAATTGCGATGTATAAAACAAGTTTTAACAGCTGGAACCCAGTTCTGTTGCAGCGTAAGCTTTCAAGGGGGCTGGGGTCCTACAGCTTCAGAAATAGCAGCGTTGACCAGTTGTTACAACCAAATAGCTGCTGACCCACAGAATGCCTCTTTTGCTACTCTTCTGCCTACTCCTCAAGTGCTTTTCGTCTTTGAAGCTTTCCAAAGTTTCTTTCACACAATGAAAATCATGGGTGTTTCTTGAACTGCAGTTTAAATGGCAAAACATACTGTTTTTAAGGCAGTTTTTCATTAATTTTTTGCAACACTGCAAGCAAAAATTAAAATTAAAAAATTAAACAGCAAGAGAAAAATAATCCAGAAAGCCCTAACATTTCTCTTAATTTGAATGCATTTTTTTGTTTTTCCACCAACATGGGAAACTAATGGAAAATGCTTCAAGTTTTGTCTTAACTACCTTTATGCATTACGCAAAAAGGTGCACAAATTCCTCTTCATCCAAAGCACACACTACTGACTCCACCCCTGCTATAACTTTTTCCTACAACTGTAATCTAATCTACTGTATGCCTAAAAGAAGGTCATCATCACTTCAGAGTAAGATAAGAACCGAGCTGAGGAATACACCATTTTTTGCTTTTAACCCTGCTAGCAGCCTTCACGCCTCTCACAAAACTTGAAGGCTGTTAGCTCAGCAAGACTGGGCTTTCCCCAAGAAGCAAAGCACTACCAGGATATGAAGTGGTGGAGCCGGGGTTTAGGCATGCTGCCACTCACCCCCCTGACTTAGATCGACTAGACTCACTGGCCCTATCAGGAAGCTGGTGCACGTTCAAAGTGTCTTGCAAGAAGGAAAACTCCTAGAACAGGCAGGGAAGCTCTGTCTGGGCCAGTTTAGGGACCGTGACAATGCAAACACTGAACAGGAAAGAGAATGAGTTCCAAGTACCAACACACATGCAGGGGAAGAGGAAGAACTTCACGTGTTCGAGGGGATGTCGAGGAGCCCTGTCTTGTGATCCACTTTGTTTACACTAAGTGGCCAGGACCCACGGCCAGCTCCACGCGGGTAACACGCCACAGGTTAACCAGGAAAGCGCAGCGAGGTGCCGAGCCCTCCGATCCCACAGCAGCAGGCCCGCAAAAGCCTCGGCTCCTCCGCAAAGGACGCGGCCTCCACCCTGGGAATTCTTCGCCCGAAGAGGGCTAGAGGCAGCCGGCTCTCAGCCCAGCTGCTCCTCGCCGGCGGTGCATGGCCTGAGCCGGCCGCCGGGCTCCGAGCGCTTACCAGAAGCCAGTGCTCCTCCAG
>NW_010416613.1:0-13737 GCF_000710305.1 Buceros rhinoceros silvestris | reverse complement strand
CGGCCGCGCTCCCGGTCCCCTGCCTGCTCGGCGGCCGTGCCGGTTCGTTCCAGCCAGAGCCGGTCTGAGGAGAGACCGCCGAGGGCGAGAAGGCGCGGAGGGCCGCTCTTTGTCCTTCCCCGCGCTCCTCCGGTGCCCGCGTAGGATTTCTGCCCGCTGTGCGGCAACGGAGGATGACCCGCCGCTGCCCGGCGCAGAGCAGGTTTGCGGTGTCCCGCCCTTCATCGGTGTGCGGCGACACTACACCTCCGTAATGCTGGCCAGAGCTAAGTAAGTGTTAGTGAATGATTACTGCCCACCTGGTCACTCTATGGCAAGAACCAAATAGCTGGTTTCTTATGGTGTAACCAAACCGTTTGGGAACAATGATTTTTTTATAATAATCGACCACCTAATCATCAGAGGTATTCACCACCTACCATTACTCACATTCTTTGGTCAGACTTCGCACAACTTTGGTGGCTTGGTTTCTAGAGCAAACATGCATTTATTATTATTAATACTAACTAAAATACATTTTAAGCAAGTATTCTTGACTCTATGGCTAATATTTAAATAATTCTATGAGTAAACCTGTTTGCTAAAATATTTGAGGAAAGCAAACACAAATGGTTAGAACATAGAGCCAAAAATTATTTTTAAAAAATATTTAATACTTTTTTTAGGGATTAACTCTGCTACACCGACTATATTTGCATATATACATTAGCCCAATATGTTTTCATTACCAACATATGACAAAATTTTAATAAGCTTCCCGTGGCTTTGTGCTGACTACATTTCCCTTTGCAGATACATATACCGTTACAGTTATCCTTTATTTCATCCTGCTTTTAGAAAGTTGGGTTGCCTTTTCAATGCTCAGGATGAGCAGCCTGCACAGCCGACATAGATGGCCCAATCCACAACCCACTGATGGTGATGGCGAGACCTCAGTGAACTTTACTGTGCTTGGTGATAAACCGAGAATGTTACACCACACAGATGCGCAAAGGATGCAAACAACACCCCAATATTCATGAGTCTCCTAAAGAACCAAACATTGTTATTGTTATGTTACCACTGTGTTTGGAGCAGAAGGATTTTGAGATCAAAGACTGCTACAAACATCTCATGAGTCTGAGTTTTCACCCTTCCAGTGCCACCCTTTTAACAAATTCTGCTGCAAATGGCAAATTTAAAGCAGCTGAGACTGAGGCTGTACTTTCAATAAACAAAACTAAGTCTTGTGAATTCTAAACAGCTCTGAAAAGACTATGCTTCCTGGTGGATCCGGCACCAAGTGCCATTGCCAGGAAGTGGCCTTCTGCAGGTTAGGCATAATAAAATTCAAGATGCCTTTACAACAGCTCACAGCACAGACTTGCTTGGGAATGATCACCGAGCTGCCCAGAACTTTTTATTTGGAAAGTTCTTCTGACCTTGCCCTTTCCTGTCTATACAGGTCCGTATTACGGATATCCTTCTTTATTACACCACAAGAGTTTCATTAAAAGCAGACCAACCAGGCCAGTCCCTGTGTCAAAAAGCTGAGGAAACGGCCGCTTAATTGCTGCCAACTTTAGAGGAAAGAAAATCTCAGAGGGTGGTCTCCTTTCCCTTGCCTAAACTAGCCAGTTCACAGTTCGCCATGGACTTAGAAGTGATCACCTCTGAGGAGAGTCAGGTCTTAGCCCTCATGGCCGAAACTACATGGTGATGCAGAACACCTACTCGACTAAGCACATCCTGGTGAGCATGCAGGTGGGTCTAGGACTGCTCGCTGGCTTAGGTACACCAGAGTTTGATCAATGACAAAAAACATGTCAGGAGAGATGTACTGTTATCTGAACTGCTGTTCTTTAAGAAAAACTGATGTACAATGTATTTCATCCAAAGAGAAGCAAAATTTATCTGTGTTTTTTATTTTGTTACAGTCAAGGACTTCCTACATCTTTATGATTCTTGATGCTTTATCTTCAATCACAGCTTTTTATATAGTAAAGCATATCAGAAGTTACCTCAGAAGACACTTTAAAGCTATAGGATTTCTACGCCTTGTGGTTTTTGAAAGGCTCTCTCAGGCTGGGAGGGACCTAGGGAGGACACCTTGTCCAAGCTCCTGTAATCTTCAAACAAGATAAAGGCTAAGAAGCTAGATATGAAGTATCCAAAATGTACATCCAAAATGTTTTGATGTCGCATGACTTTTAAACCAATATCACAAAGTTTTAAAGATGTAATCCATCGTCTTTGAACCAGTGATATTGACAATAACAGTAATGTTAAGTGCGTTTACATGTTCTATGGGATGCCTGTTCCTGCTGGTCTGACTATCTTAATAGCAAATGTCATAGATCAGTACATTTACCTTATGTAAGTAAAGAAAAAGAACAGAACAAACTGGCAAACAGAAAAATCCATTAACTCCCCTTCAGGTCAAACATGGACATAACCTCTGCTACTGGATTGGTCCTTCACTATGAGAAAGACCCTGCAAATCCTGTTGGTTTTATTATGTATTGAACTCCAGTTTCCTTTGGGGTTGTCTATTCCTGCTCCTCTAAATGAGACTGGATGCCTGTATAAATCCCAGAGCTGAGATTCCTCAGCTCTTACCTAGCTCCTGCATTCTGTTTTCCGGCAGAGTGAGACCTGATCCTTTCTCAGTTTTTTGAAAGGCTCACAAGCTCTGTTACAAACCAATTACCCTTTGCAGCACACAGTAGCATGAAGTTAACTGCTCTCCTGAACACTAGCCACTTTCCTCCAAACCTAAACAAATAGTTCCTGCTTTGTTTCTATTGTCTGTGTTTTGCCTTGAAAATGCTGAAAATGGATATTTAGAGTTGGGCCAGGGAGTGGGTGGGAATGAAAAGAGCAAGCATACACACTCAAGAGCAAACAAGAGCCCAATTCAAAGATTTGAAGCTGTGCTACTTCAAGGTTCACAGTAAGGAACTGAGAGCACACCTAATACAGAGGGAAGTACTAAGAAAGGAAATAATAAAAAATAACACGATGTTTTCACTTGCTGCAGAAATCTGCACTTTCTCAATCTTTCACGAAAACCTTCAAGAAAATGTGCCTGTAGTTAATTTACATTCTGGGAAGATCAACATCTTACATGTGCAAGGTTGGAAATGGGTACAGTTCAGCCAGACATGCCCATCCACTTCAGTGGAACTGACGGCAGACTCATCACCTACCACGCATCCAACCACAAGATTAAAGACTCCTCCATAGGAATCTCTCAGGGAGGAAAAGTCGTGTTCAAACATTGTGTTTAATGTTTGCTCAAAACTATGTTCAAACAGGTTACTTTTTTGCCTTTCTTTCCCCCTGCGTAGCCCAGTCAGACATCAAAAATGTACTACTGAGAGAATCTATGGTTACTTTTGTAATTGGAAATGGTCTAATGAATTCTGAAGACACTGACATGGTGATATTGAGAACATAGTTCTGAGCAGCGCTTTCCTTAATAGGATGGTTTCTCTCTTCTCCACTCTTCCACAGGCTCTTGGTTCTGCCCTCTTCCACAGCTTGCTACTGGTGTTTCTGGCTCAAATACTAGTCTCTAAACTGGATTAAATAAGTGAGCTGGTAAAAGAACAAAACCCAAATAAAACCCTTACCAAGCCCAAATCTTTCCAAAACAAACCAAGGATTGCTAGAGCCAGAACAAGCAGCTGAGGACACACGCCGATGGAGAGAATTGGTTTTGCTGTTAGAGAAACTGTATAGGAAGACACAAGTTTCAGGCACAGTTTTGTATTACAGATGCTCATAAACATTTAAATGAACCATAGGACAGAATTGGTGACAAAATACCTCAGTTTGGACAAAATATGAACCTCATAAAATGCCCTAGTACATAGCTAGCATTGTTTAAAAGTGACCGTCTAGCTGGAGGACGGGCCCTCAAGAGGTGTATACAAATGAGCACTTGATAATGATGATCTCCACTCTGCCAGGCCCTGGCACTAGTTATTAATTTGGTCGTGTTCACAGGAGGTATCTTCATGCCTACAGTAAAAATACAGAGAGATAGAAAATATAGTCCAGTAAGAACCCTGTATCCGAAACAAAATGTCCCAGATTTTCTAGCATGAGCAAGTGCTTTCCACAGACCCAAAACAACATACCACTGTCACTGTAGCTAAATGCCATTTAATTGGCAGCTAGAAAAGTTCCATGAAAAATGTTTGAGCTCTTCCAGTTTGCCAAGTTGCTAATTAAAAACAGACAGCATGTTATAAAATCCTTTTCTTGACCTGTGCTATCTTCCATTGCCCTTCTGTACTTTTTTCATGGCATTGGCTCCCTGCAGATTATTCTAATCTTTATAAACTTGTATTTAATTTTCTTTGTCATTTTGCAGACAGAAAAAAAGTAACTAAATGTTATTTATTCAACTCTACCTAGGAAATTTATTGTTATATCACAGAGATAACAGACTTTTGAGTAGAGAATCTTTACGTGTTAAAAACAGAATGTTTCTACATCCTGAATAATTCACAATGAAAGAAATCTTAGCATGACTGAAGTAACTGAAATAGTTCAAGTAAAAGCCTCACTGGAGTGCCATGGACATAATGAACCGCACAATGAGAAGGACGTGCCTCATCAAACACATATTATTGTTTCATCACTGCTAATCAAGATGCTTTACAAAGGAGGAATTTGGATCATTGCTGAAACATTTTAAAGGCTTGTTGGTGATAGCTCCACAAGTGTATTTTACTGATGTTTTTATTGTTCTTAACAGTTCAAGAAATTTGAAATAAATATTTTGGTAAGAGTTAATTTCTTTACCTCGAGCAAATACTAGATCTGTCTGGCACCCCACCTCACTCTATGGAGGGCACACTGCCACTGCACAGGACCAGCACAGACCCTCCATCAAATAAGATACCACAGAGGTGGTAGAGGAGACTTTGGAGGGCTGAAAAAGTACATCACATCTGTTTGCCCACAGGCCAACATGCTATATACTCAGCATAGCTTTAAGAAAGGATTTGTTCTTTTGGCTGCTCGTTCTCTCTTTCTGCAGTGGGAGAGTAAAACCAACACAACATTGTTATCTAAGAACTGCTGTAGTTTTAAATGTAATTTTCATAGCCACAGAGAGATACATGTTTTAGTTATGACTGCTCAGAAGCTAAAGGATGTCCTCTACCTTGAGTACCGTAACATACCATTCACATTTTGAGTTTACAGTGTATCACTTTTCTAAGACAACAATCCAGATTCTATACAGCTGGCTTTCTTTTAGACACCTATCACTTTTAGGCATCTGCAAGTTTCCGCTGTTGCTGCCCTTGTGATTTAGGCAAAGAATCGTTAAAACTGGAGTGCCTAATTCCCAGCCTCAATATAAAACACCATTAAGAAGTATTAAGCTCCTCTGTGAAGCAAGATAGCTCCCCAGCTAAATAAATGACACACACTACTGATTAAACAAAGCCACTTGTGGCCTTTCATCCCAAGCATTTTTTTAAACAAATGGAGGAATATGTAAGAGAAAAAGGGGACAAAAAAATCAGGAGTGGGAATTCAGAGAGCAGAAGAGATGTGACACAAACCAAGATCTTGGACACCAGGCACTGGAAAAGGGGACCTGAGAAATGTCCCTGGAGAACTTCTTGGAGCAAGTATTGGCTGGAGAGAGCTTGGAGCTGCAAATAGTCTCTGGCTGTTCAGTTTGCTCTTCACTCCGGGAAATGAATGCTATACATTCTTTACAAATAAAAACTGATTCGAAGTTACCCGATTCTGTTAACGGTATATTTTGCTAAACAAAACAAATCTGAAATAATGACTTTTTAGATAATTGCTCAGGTAAGAAGTACTTTGCTCTACTCTGTTTCTGACACCTCTGTCTCCCCCCAGGCAGGCAGCTTTCCCTTCATGTACACATTATATACATTAAGATCTCTGTCTCTCAGGAGCTATATATAGCTTCTATTCACAGGCAAGCACCACAACCACTTATTCATTCTTTTCATGCCTTACCTGCTGTTTTCAAGGCTGCCCTGGTGCTAAAAATAGCTCTGCATATTAGAGGAGGGTTGCTATAGATTCAGAATGGGTGATGTTAAGCAGACGGCTAAATCCCTCTTTGCCAAGGACATGGAGCATCCATGTGGATGTGCCTGACGAGCAGCTGTATTATTATCTGTGACCTGGGCTGCGGTGCCCTTTCATGAACTCTCAGGCTCTGAGGCTGGGGTACTGTTGCTGTTCTAATACTCCTCTGAACTGCAAATCAATACAAATCATGGATGTAACCATAAGTTTAAGGTTTTGTTTTTCATACCATAATGTTAGATCACAGTACAACAGTGCCTTGATACATTAATTGCACATTAGCTTCTTTTTAACTGGGAAAACAATTTAATATTCTGTCATATGGGCATATTTTTTCTGCAGGCATTGATGTTTCCAAGTAAGAAAATATCAAAATGCTTTGCTAGTTGTTCTTACTACAGAGTTGAAAGGATAACAATTCATCATCTATTTGATTATTTTCAAGACAGCAATGAAACAATATTTTAAAATTTTACTACATACTGTTGTTTTGAACTACTGGCAGTGTGTCCTCTGACAATGCTGACAAAGCTACAGTTAATTTTGGAAGTTACCTTCCTGTCTACAATTTAATGGACAGTGCAGGTGAAAAACTGCTTATACGTAACTTTCCAACTCATATACTGCATAAAACAGTGAACTGTGCTATAGAGAAGTGTCATTTGATTGTTAAGGTTATGAAACCTTTGTTTTCAAAATTTGTCTGACAAATTTTGGAATAAATGGAAAGATTTTTTTCAAGCTTCGATGTGCAGAAGTTTTGAGGACTGTCTCTATAACATAGTTATATCTATCCTGTTCAATTAAAAGCGTCTTAAAATATTTTCCAGCCTTTAGAAATGACTTGTCTACATGAGGAGAATATCACTGGTTGCATCCTTTCAGGATGATGATGATTAGATTAATGGAGATAAGCAAGTGCTGAGTAAGACTTCCTTTTCTTTCATAATGTAGAAAAGCCCTCCAAGTGGTGACAGTCTGATACTGAATTTGAAAGCAAGATACATGAGTTAAAGGGCAAGCTCCAAGAAGGAATGGATGGCAAAATACTGGTTATTATCGTAACTCCTACCTAGAAACACCGCAATTTTATTCCACAGTATAATACATTAGCTCCCAAACATGTAATATAACAGGTTTGTTTCTGTATACAGAATACCTTAAACTTACTCAGCTTCATCAACCTCCTAAAAAACTTTGGTTATTTTAGAAAATTACAAAGAAAAGTTGAAGCTTGAGAGAAAACGGTATGAGAAAGATTATGCTTCAGGAGTCCCATATTAGGAATTTGATTTAATGTTTCATCTCCAAATACCAGTTTTCCTAGTTCTTAAAAGTTGTGGATGGATTAAGACCATATCTAAGATAAAAGAGGTAGTCAGAAAAATATTTTCCTTTTGTTAACAGACTCAAATTATCGAAACTTGCCAAATACCAACTCTGTGACAGCTGAGGTTTGAGTAAAACTTAGTTGTTCAGGGAAAGGGTGGCACGGATTGACTAAAATAAGACTTAAAATATATTCAAATGGATCCTAACATAACATTAAATAATACAATCCATCTTTTAAGAACTGTATGTTTGAACACAGTGTAGTGCAAACTTGGAGAGGATTCCACGATAGGCAAAAGAAAATGGTTTTTCACTCAAATCTCACTTCATGTCCTGACCTTATCTTTCGTGCGGTTATGTTTTATTCCCGTTCCCATTCAAGAAAGGCAGTCATCTAGATACATAACTGTTGACATTTTAATGTATCGCTCGCAAATTGAATGTGGTTTCAGCAAGTACCAGGTTCTCCCCCAAGGTACAAGCTGGAATATCTCTTTTTACTTGCTATAGATACTTTCCTCAGCAGTTTTTCAAGTCTGCCAATTTTACTTCCGGAGTGGTGGATATTGCACAGCTCAGTGTTGCTGCCTATAAGTAATATAACTTGATATTTGAAACTAAGTTAGAGTAAGTGTTCCCATTTAGGATAATCATTCTTCCTGTTCCTCTCAGATGCAAAGGAATGAATAGTATCCTGGCAATACTTCCAACTGAAAGGTAGATAGTATTTTAGTACTTTATGTCTGAATGATACTAGTGATTAAATAACACCAAATAGTATTTAATTTGAAATATAACCCCTATTATTTCCAAAATCTGGCAATCAATAGGGTTTTTTCACTCATGAAAGGTCAGTTCTAGCAGAATGGCTAATGGTGTTATTATCAAATGAGGTCTAACAGTCATACTCTACAAGCATGTTCACAAAAAAAAGTGAAATAGTAATTTTTATGGATTCATCCTACTTCACTGCTCAGAGCAGCCTCGTTATATTCCTGTATCCTTCAGTTTCCACTGAATAATCAGCTATTGATCACCTCAGCCCAGATACTACCAGCCTCTACATGGAGTTACTGTACTACTTTGCTATGTAAGTAACCCCACTAAAATCAGAGGGTGAAATGAGGGTTGATTCTGTCATCATTATGCCTTATTATGCTCTTATACCTTATTTTTAAAAATCTATCTGTGAGATTCCAAACACTTGACTACACCATGGTATATTGCAAATAATTTCTGCTACGAAATACCTTCTTAGCTTTAGGACAACCAGTGGAAAACACTGTGATGAACATGCCTGGCCAGCTGCATAGTACAGTTTGCATGACTGACCTTCCTGATTCCTGAATTAAGATCTCAACTCTGGTTAAGATGCAACACATTCCTAAAAAAATCCAGGTGTTTTCTGGAATAAATATGTAGGAAAGAGAACTTATTTATTTACTACCTATATCTTAGACTCAGACTCTTTTCCTTCTTTTCCAAGTTTTCTAGAACGCTAGGTACATGAACAGGGCTTAACTGCTTCTATGTCTCAGAAGATAGTGACTTGTCAGTCACCTTTTTATGCAGAAGGCTTTAAATGCCATACATTCAACTGTAAATGATTTGTACCCTCCTTCACTTCTCATCGTAAGTGGATATTATGAATATATGTACTCAGTAGACATTATGCACAAAAATGCAGGAAGCAAGGGAATGCATTTATTTTCCACCATGGTTTAAAAGTGCAACAGTCTGCAATTTTGCTCATATATTGGTTTTATTTTCACAAAATAAATCCAGTGGGAAACAATATAATTTAAAGAAAACAAGTACATTTCTTGTTTGTCAGTAGGTTGGGTTTTTATTTCGATTTTACTATATGTTCCTTCTCTTGTTTATTATTCTTTCATATTTTCATCTTATATGGGAGCTCTGATATTAAACTGGAAAGAAGACATTTCCCATTTTCTTGGATTTATGTATTCGAATGCCATCGGTTCCTTTCCACCACATCTCGACATTAAAGCAGGATTAAGCATTCTTTGCTCTCTTAAGAAAATGTTCATACTTTGGGGAATTTAAGCTAATGCACTTCTAAAATCTCCTCAAATGAATCCTGGAACACACTGAACTAGTTAGTTTCTGTATTCCGCTTATTTCAACGCAGGCTGACAAAACTAAGAAGTAGTATTTTGTGCATATTGATAATTACTTTTTAATTAAATTCTTGATAGGCTGAGTCACTACACTTGTTTATGCATGCCTACATGCATGTGTAATCTTTTAATGAGCTTTGTTCTCAGCAGAGCTGCCAGACTGTAAGCTCTGGAGACCAAAATTACCTGCCATGCAACAAACATGGCACTAGCAGCGACAATTAAAGGACAGGGGTCTGCATAATATATCTCTATTTACCAAACTGATAGGCTAATAAAGGTGCAATTTCATCGTATTTTGCTTCTCGGGAGACTTTCACATGAACTGAAAGTTTCAACTAATTTTTAATAAGAGCCTTTGACATTCTTTTATCCTATCAGCAGAACAAGCTTAATCTGGAATTTGAGATGTGCACTGTCCTCTTCACAAGCTTTGCATTAGTGTTTATAAAACTAATTCCCAAACTTGTGTCTCAAAGTACGTGCTCTGTAGACAGCCAACAGAACCCTCACCTTCAGAGAGTCGAACAGTGCATTAGGCAGTAAGTAGTTGTGGGAGTTGGCAGTGATTTGTTCACTCTAGAAGTACAGCAGCCTGGAATAAGAAAGGTCCATGGGTCAAAATCTACTTCATAAGACCTTCGAAAATTCCGTCATCTGTCAGCTCTGCCTCTCTGTCAGGTCAGATTTTCAACAGAACCAAGTTTTCAAAATGGTTTATCATATTGGAAGCCTTAGTGTTCTAGAAATTCTGTCTCCACTTGATGTATCTGACATTGATCTCCAATGGTATTAAAAGGGAATATTAAGAGGAAAAATTCCACTGATAATTGGAGTTTAGGAAATTCTATATTCTTGTAATATGATTAGATATCCTATTATTATCTTGATTTTATCTTATTAACAAATACAATGCAATACAATGATTTTGGTTACTTATACAAAGGTCTGGGATTTTGGAACAAGGGAGGAAACTGATGAACAATCAGATGTCATTTTTTCAAAGGCACTTTTCTAACAATTATTACATTGAACGGGTAATTACAACTTCGAAATAGCATAAAACAGCACAGCTGCTATTGAAATAATGGATATAGCATGGGCTTGTCTGTGAAAGTTTTTTTAACTAACTCTTCACTGGAAAATTTTTAAATCCAGAAGTGTTTTTATTGAATAAATTTATCAGCCAAACAAATAAAACTGCATTTTCCTTTTAGCACAGCGACGTTGACATCTAGTGGCTAAGTTCCATGTTTGATACCTTTTGTATGACAAAAAATGTGGCACATTCCATTTACTAAATTTAACAAAATGAATATGAATTTCAACAGCATCCTCTCTTTACCTAACGTCTAGATGATTACAGAATGACAGTAGTCTTTAATGATTAGTCTGAAGTGACTAGTCCAGTGATGGGAACCAGTGAGCATGAGCCACTGCCCCTCAGCACAGCTACGGTCGTTCCCCCATCAGAAAGTCATAGGCTTGGTGTTGCAGAACACTGGGTGGCAGTGTGGGCTTACGTGCTTACGTAACAGGAATGCAGTAACTGCCCACGATGGGCGAGGCTTCTTGGGAAGATATATAGCCCTGTTCATTACGTAATAAAGTGCCATTTTTGCATCCTCTATACTAGAGAAAGTGTATAAATGGTCCTCGACGGTAGAGGTCGGGTGCCCAATATCACAACAAGTTGCCACAGCTTGGGAGTTACCTGCCTGACTGAAGTATAAACCTCGCTCGGGACTTGTTGGGAGGCATAGGGTATCCCTACAGTTGTATGCAGCTACATCTAATACATCTAAAAGAAGACCTACACTTACTGGATGTGATGTTACTGGCATATATGAATGTCCATCTTTAGTTCTACGTGCTTTTCTACAAATTACTGGGGGCTTTAGATAGAGAGAGATATCAAAATATGGAACATGACAGATGCCATGAGCCTGTTCGTACTATGAAGATACAAAAATAAATCATTTGGCAACTTCATAGACATGTAGAAGGTGCCAATATAAAATAATGTTAGAAAGTCTAATGTACTCATTTTTCAACAAAATACCTGGCTTAATGGAGAAAAAGGAAAGATTAGACAGGATAAATCTCAATTTTATTAGCATTATTGATGTTTCCACATTTGTTTTCTCATAATCAAGGTCAAACGTAGTCATACATGTCCTCTGCAAACAGCTGTTAGAATGGATATGGTTGTCAGTGACCACCTCGCCCTTGCTCTCCATACCAGTGGTAACTGCCTCTTCTTGCCCGCTGGTAAAGCCACATATGTTTCATTAAAAATTGGACTATTTTTTTAATTGTCTAACCAAACTAATTTTGACCATACAAATCAGAGGCTCTTAAGTTTAAGCAATTTTACCAGATCTTAATAATCTCCTGCAGGAAGGTTGAGCTATTTCTTCCTAAGTAAATACTGATGAAGACTTAACAGTCATGCTTAGTGTTTCTTAGAAATAGAGAGACAAATATGAGTCCGAAGAAGAGCAATAAAATGTCAGAGTTCTCAAAAATGTAACTTATATGGACAGGTTGAAGTTCTTCCATTTCTTTAGCTTCAAAAAGGGAAGACTGACTTCTAGTATTTAGTTATTCAAATGATGATCAGTTCTCACTTTCCGTACCAACTAGTGTAGAGCATTATCTCAAGTAGCAACAAAGGAGATTCATCTTAGATATTAGGAAAAACACCCTACATACCTAAGAGATTAATAGATCAAGCTATTAATGTTGAGAAATCTTCTATAATGGAAACTTCTAGGAGCAGCTCAGTAAGTATGTCAGGTATGATTCTTCGAATTCTGCATCTCCATGACTTTATACTTTCTTTTGGTACACAAATATTGATAAAAGTACCCTCTGTAAAAATATAGGGGAATTAAATAAATAAACAGGTTACTTAAGTAAACACAATGCTACCCCCAAATGCTAAGAAGGTCAGAGATCTGTCCTGAACACACATACCAGACATTAAAGATGTACATGACCCAATATATATTCATAAGTATCTTGATGTCAGCAACAGTTTTACCACCCATTTAATGAATTTGGATGACTTGAGAGGTGGCAAATTGAATCAAATAATTTTTGTCCAGGTTTTTTTGCATACTGACATAATATGATCTGAGATTACATAGGTGACTGGAAGAAAGACAATGTGAGTGTAAATACGAAGAAGCTCGGGAACTCGGATTATTTCAGAATCATGGGCAGTACCTTGTATTATTAAGAATATCCCTGGAAATAATATTTGGGGGGAGAAATTTCCATTTATTCTTCCCAAAACTTCCTATGGAATTGTTACACTGAGTTCATCAGAAAACAAAGCACTAAAGTTGAGTAAAGAATATGTTGACAATTTGAAAACTTGAGGAGAGAGAAAACATTTACTACTTGAAGGTTTTAAAATCATGTCTGACTTTAGCTTTCTGGATACACTAAGTCTCATACTTAGCCATTTCTAGATTTAGGGCAGAAGTAAGAATGAACTACAGTGATGTTGTCGTCTTTGTGTGCCATGAAGTTCAGGGTTACTGTAATTTAAGAGTATAGTTTCACATTACTGCTACACTGATCTAATAGAGAGCTGCTGCTGGAAGGGCCATCCTTGTTTCTCACCCCTCCCTTCCCTCCTGTCCCATTCCTCCATCCTTAACCTTTTTTTGCACCAGCACTACTGCTCATCAGGCATCACAGCAGGATAGTCAGAGGAGCTAGGCTGGCAGAAAATTAAATACTGCACTTCAGCAGAAGTGGTCATATGAGCACTAGTGCCGGTACAAGAGGAGAAATGCTCTCTTCAGCAGCAGCTAACCCACAGATTGATTTACCTCTAATGGAAAACTGTGCTTCTAAGGTTTGGTTCTACAACCATTGAAATCCAACCAAAAATCATATTGTCTCTTGCCCTGCAGAGTTATGCCCACCTCTTCTTCCTGTATCATTCCGTCCTGTGCGATTCAGATGAGTGAAGTGTCCTTTTCGGTGTCAAAGCAAAGTTCTGCTAGATTTAAACTATGGAGATACTCCTATAGGATCAAGCTATAATCCATACAGGCTAAGGATAGGTCCAGTTTCAACTTCCAATTTATTTAGGAGACCATTTCTGACCCACTTCCCCAGCTGTAGCTTACAGTAGCCCACTGTCCTACCACCGGCCAGCCATGGTCTGCCAGTTGTT